>NW_020955522.1:702884-853407 GCF_003031625.1 Empidonax traillii
TAGTGTCCCATAAAAGATCATAAATAAGGCTACTCAGACTCGACTTAGTGTGAGGATGTGTCGGATTGTGGAAAAATTAATTTTCTGCATTCTGCTAATGGAAGTAACTCGGCTCAGGTAACCTTCTTGTCTGACTGAGCTTGGAGTACTAATTTTGGTCCTAAGAGAGAACCTAAACTTGATGTGCACTGAAGGGGAATGAGTGGACATTGATATGTTTTGGCAACTATTACTGCTTTTTCTGAGACATGCCACTGCAGTGTGAATTCAGTGCCAATGCACAGTGCCCTAAGGCAAGAGGTTTGCGTAATGTACGTGGTAAATCAGCAGAAGCTTTGCCCCTTTGACTTCGCTACCTAGTCTCTTCCTCAGTATGGCTTAGTGGAACTTGCAAAGCTGTTAATGGACTGAGCCATACCTGATTTGTGGGAAAAACTGGGAGGTGAGAATGGCAGTAACAGGATCCCTGTATTATGAGACACAGTGCAAAACTACTTATTTTTCCAGTCTAATATATCTTACAGTGTAGTTTCGTTCTGTATCTCTTCTTGGCAGATGTCTTCTGGTGTTCTAGGTCTTTGCCTACACAGCTCTTTAGTGATAGGGCCAAACACTGATCACTCTTATGAAGGCCATTGATGTTTATTACAGGAAGAGATGCAATTTACTTCTGGAAGCACACATTTAATACAAGTTGCAGGACATTTTCCTGCACTAGGTTTTAGGAAAAAGAAGACCCCCAGAACAATAAAACAATCCTATTTCTAGGTAAATAACATGAAAGGAACAGAATCTTTTGGTGATATTATCAGTACACCTGTCCTCTGTATGTCTCTGCTTTCCCCATCTGTCCCCCAGATTTTACACATTGTTCAGTTTCTGCCAAATTTGACAGAAACATTACAGTCCAAAAACTGCTACATTGGTGTAAATGTCACAAAAATAGGTGTCTGAAAGGAAAACTACATACCAGGGCTCTCTTGGGAAATGATTTAACTTTACCTATTGGTAAACAAAAGAATTCATGCTTGAATTCATTCCTAAGTGATAAATATAGGCTTTACTGGTTTTTCTGCTCTCAAGACTGGTTTTGTGATGACCAATGTTTTTGTGATATTATTATGATCTTTTTTTCTCCCTTGAATCGTGACTATATATATTTGTTTAATTTAATTACAGGATGGCACACGTGGCAGAAAAGCAGGGTATATGTAACTTTATGTAACTTGAGCATGAGTTGTTTAGCAACTTGAGCAAATTATTGTTTATATTATTTCACTCCTTTCACTGAATTACTAATCCTTTGTCTTCTGGGAATACATTAGGATGATCATCGTCATCTCAACCAGTTCATTGCCCATGCTGCTCTTGACCTAGTGGATGAGAACATGTGGCTTTCTAACAACATGTATTTGAAGACTGTGGACAAGTTTAACGAATGGTTTGTTTCTGCTTTTGTCACAGCTGGGCATATCCTTCCCTATTCTCTACCCTTATATTCCTATAGGAAAAGCTTTTTGCCAGAAAGACATAAAATGAGTCTGGAACAGATTTTCTCTGGCTATTCACTGTTATTTTTAGAGTCACCAGCTTCAAGAAGAAATATGTTGGGAGGCAACATATTTCAGCACAGCACAGCAGCTGTTTCAAATTGGGAACAATTGGAAGGGTTAATTTTTACTTTTGGAGGAGCTGAAATAGCCTAATGAAGTGTAGAGCTCACATGGAGTAGAGGAAAAGTATGAGAGGGTCTAAGCAAAGCTCATATGATTCTCTGTTCCAACCCTTTGATTTTGTGCTAGAGAGAAGAGGTGGGGATGAATACACTTTGTGTCAATGACACCAGTCATAAAAATGCAGCATCGAGGCTTGATCTTATGTACAGGTAGTCCTAGAAGTGTTTGTGGAGAAATATTTGTTATACATAGCAAGTAATATTGAATGTAATTTTAACTTTGGGGTTTATGGTAAAGTTTCAGAGAGCATCATCTACATTTAGAAATATATAGCTTTAGAAAGAACAACCTTGAATAGAGTGGTGATTATTTTCAAATAGGGTAATTTTAAAATAAAAAGATAAAGCTTTTTAAGTGTCACTGCTTCAGTTACTTCTTTAAATGTTTCCTCCTGAGAGTCACTGCTATTTCATGTACAACCAAACATTTTAAGTATATTAAGTATATTAAATATATTAAGTATATTAAGCAGAATTAGGTGTAGGCGTAAATGCTTATCTCAGGGTATGTTACATATCTCTCTTCTTCTTGAAAGTTCTGTTTTCCTTAATTGCTGTACATATGAGATTTATAATGCTTCATGATGTAAGGCTAGAAGATGGAATTAAGAACTTCTTTAATGATGTATATGAGTTGTATATAAAGGTAAGAACCCACTTCTTATGGTCTTGCTGCAGTACTTTTAAGCATGTTCTACTGTACATGATCAGGCACACGTGTTTTAGCATGTTTTCTCATGGGGGCCTGTGTAAGTGGAGAAGCACCCATGCACATCAGCCACAGTTGGTAATATGTGGCACAACGTGCTTTGTTTTGCATTAAACAGAATAGATGTTTCTCAGTTGTTATAAACTGTGCTCTTTCAGAACTTAGTCTTCATTTTAGGCTAGTGTTCTTTTCATGGAATAGAATGGTTTGGGTTGGAAAGGACCTTAAAAATCACCTCATTCCAACCCCCTGAAATGGGCAGGGATACCTTCCACAAGACCAGATTGCTCAAAGCCCCACCAAGCTGACCTTGAACAGTTCTAGGGATGGGGCGTCCACAGCTTCTCTGGGCAGCAGAGAAGTTGGGAGGCATTTTGGGGCAGTGTTATGTCATTAATGGTGATAAGAAAATGAAAGGACTGTTCTACAGAGCCTGGTGGCAGTGCTTCACTCTCAGCACACATAGCCCTGTTCTCACATCCCAGCGGCATTTCCACTAGATGGGGTAATGGCAAAGTGTCATGGGAAGCATCACCATCTCAGTCTCCTGCAGGCACTCAAATTATGCTAATTTCCTGGAGAAATTTCAGCTGGTGTTGTGATGGATTTGTTCTGAGCAGCTGGTGCTAGGGGATGGCTCTGCACATACATGGGGAGAATGCAAGGGCTTGGAAAGACAGACTGTTTAGGAGTTCTGTGCTCTTAGTGGCACTAAATAGGCCAAAAGCTTGTAGTAGATTTCACCTGAAGTGGCATTTTCCAGGGCTGGATTTGTGCTTATTGGTAAGTTTTTTTTTTCTTTCCCCAGTTTGCAATGAATCCATTTTATGAACTCAATTCTCCTATTCGATCTACTGCCTTTGAAAGGAAAGTCCAGTTCCTCGGGAAGAAACATCTTTTAAGCTGAATAAATAAATTTGCTGAGTGAGTGTTTTTTTTCATACTTTCCTGACTCTTTGAACTATTACTCTTCTGGTTAGTTTCCTGCATGATTGATATTCATCTTCTGAAGACTGATAAATTGGGTGCTGAAGGAGCTTTTTCTTTTTGACGGTACAGATAAGAACAGCCAAACTCCTCTGGTTAAAATACATATCTTAAGAAGTTTTAGAACGTGAGAGGCTGCGCAGGTACAAACTGAGACATTTGGGTGTCAATGCATATGCAAAGTGTAAGCGTCTTACACAGGGTGGGAGGAAATCAGATCTAAATGCAAAAGATGTCTCCAGCCATCTGATTTAATATGAGTAAATGGGAATTCATGTTTGGCCTAAGTGGTTAATTTTGTTGTGAACTTTGCTACTTGCATTCCTTCACTAGAAAACTTACTCTGCAGAGTAACCAGACTAACCTTACACTTTGTGATAGTAAATCAGGTCTCTATTTATTAATGTGTAATTGTGTGTATATAAAGTGCTCAGTAAAAATAAGAGGACAGATAGAAAAGCTGTCTCCAGTATTTCAAGAAGCTTTGAGAAAAAACTTAAAAGTTTAAAAGCTTATAATTTCAAATTTACCATATGTTTAGTGCAATACATGTTTAGCTGCAGTATTGCATCAATGAAATGAAGTAGACCAGAACAGCCATGTCTGCCCTGACATTAATTCCAATTCACACCCAAAAACCCCCTAAACTAAATTTACATGTTTAAACCCACTTCTTTCCATTACTTTTCAAGTGCTGAAAACTTTCTTTTTGCAAATGTATTTAGAGTTGGATCTTTGAACCATGAAACTCCATTTGTTGAGGTTTCAGAAAGGCATTATTTGGCCTATCTGGCTCCTATTCCATTGTAAAATGTGTTAGGGACCCTTTTGCAAAACCTACCATCATTCCAAACCAGTAATTTTTAATATGCCATATATGTACCTAATATTTTGTTTAGGTTTACAATCCTTTAAGTATTCTGTTCCTTTTTGCAGCAAACCTGTGCGAGCTATCTTCTTGCACTTTTTTTTTTAATGTCTGAAAAGTAATTTCCAAAGGAAGTGGCATGCTGTTCTAAGAAGTACATTTTGCGTAGTCTGTATAATTAAAGGGACCACGTGTATGTGCTATATGTACAGTCAGTCATTATTTCTACACTTACTGCTACACTGTCACTGTAAAATATACCAGGAGAAAAAAAGAACATGATATAAAGATTGCAATATTTACCTTAAATAAAACATGGAATGATGCAGTATGTATGTGTGTTGAGTTTACCTGAAATGCTTTAGAAGAAAGCTAGATAACCACGGTAACATTACCTGGTGGGGTGGCAGATGAAGATGGGAATACTTGTCTCTGCAATGTTATTTCATACAAAGGGCATTCTGGTAATACTTTGTAATTTTATATAAGTCAACTGATTTTCATTTTTTTTTCTATATACATGAAAGCAACAGAAGCACACTTGAGGTAAAGCATTCTTGTCATATGACAAGGAGCAGCTGTTGTTTTCTGCCTCCTCCTCAGCAGGTTGGAAACATTCTTCCAGCTGGTTGTAAAAATATTAACAGTTAAGATCCACTGAGGAGGTACTTTACACAGCAGTAAAAAAAGGTTTGGCAAGGATGGAGGATTAGTGCTAACAGTTTCCATCACTTACAGAAACTGTGCATTTTTTAATAACTTTACTCGTTGCTGCAGTAGGACATGAAGTAAAATGAAAGCACTTTTTTCCTTGCCTGATCTCTGAAGGCAGTTAGTCAAAAGGTGCCCCAATACATCTTTCCCTCTTTCTTCTGAATATAGGAATTGTAGATGGGAAATGCAGTCTCAGGTCTATCTAGGCTTTATGAAAACAGGCTGTTACTGACCAAAGGAAGAATTATGTCCTAACTCTAAATTTATCATTATAGTTTGCAGTTGAGGAGCAGTCTTGTGACAGAACTCTCCAGGGCCTTGGCCAGGTAGCTCCAAGTTCTCTGTGCATGGAGGAACACCTGTTTATGCTTTCTACAAGGTTCTGTCACAGTTTAGGTAACCTGTCATATCACTTCAAGGAAGATCCGTTTGAGGTACAGGTGTTGAAGAAAGCAGCCTGGTTCTGGCAGCAGTCTCATGCTAAGCACTGATACAGTTTGCTGTGACATGAGCTCTCAGCTGCCCTGGCTAGTTTCTTCTTCCCCTTTCCATTCTGCTGTCTGTTCTAACAAGCATAGCTTTCAGCAGTCCCACCGATCCGCCACAACACTATTTTTTGCTCCTCATTTTCAAGGACATCTGGAACTTTGCATACATGTTATGCAGTATGTTCTGTCACTCTACAGAACTCTAAATAACCGCTAACAGGACCCCATAATATTTGAGGTACATCAGCACGTGAAACAAAACAGTGAATTGAAACATAAGCCACAAATGCCTACCTTACACGCAAATGGAATGATACTAAGCTTTTACAAAGTACAGAAATGAATGGTTGTTATTAAGCATTATTTTTTTTGTACCTATAACTGCTTGTCAGAAGACTTTTGCTTCTGTGAGTACTCAGCAGTCTCCCTGTGAGACCAATTCCTGACCTCAGCGTAATTCCTATAATTACTACAGCCACTTCTGTGATTAGTGTACTGTTGTGGTAAAACAGCTCCCAGGGCATAAGTAATACACTTCTATAGGATTATGTTTTATTTAATTTTATTAAACCTAATTCTCAGATGGAGGCTTGGTAACCATGATGTTATGTGGAAAGGGGACAGATGGGAAGACACAGACGGATGCCTGGGCACAAGAAAGACCACAGTGGTTCTCATTATTCAAATAAAATTGCTAATAGGAAAAAATTAAGGATATCTATAGTCATATACTCTAGTCACAGTATCTTCAGCTCCTATTTTGTTTCAACCTTAAGCTCTGCTAAAATGAATGTTAAAGGAAGCTTCAGTAGTAAGGTAGTAGTTGTACAACAATTTCATGTCACTAGCTTAGTAGCCCCTAATGCAAACAACCTTCATTTCTAAAGCTTTTTGTTCTCTCATAATAAGATTAGGAACCATTTAGCTACGATTTTCTTCACAGATCTTTTCATTCATTGACTAGAAATTAAACATAACAGAAGTAGCAGTTCAACCTGTATTTATCTGCTCAATGACTGAAGCTTAAAACACAGTTCTGTTGCTGTATATGCAGGACTCCAAGAATGAATCAGCCTTAGAAATGCACATAAGGTAAGAAGATGTCACTTTTAAGCAGGAGTAGCATATCTGCAGAGTAAAGTTGCCCTGGACAGGTTCAAGCAAGAATACAATAAATTCAGAAAAGCGTACTAAGAGTGACAAGGAAGGTTTGTTTTTGCAAGCTTTACTTCCAGTAAGTACACCTGGTACAGACTGATGCTTGCTGGTATCATACTCTCAAGAAAGGCTTTTCTATTGGAATAAAAAAGTTGCTGTACAGAAAGCAGTTGTGTAATGAATAACATGGCCTGTCCTACAGGCCTGAGACTTCCTTTATACCTGTGTGCCTCTTAGCAGTTAGATTACAGATGGAAGCAACAGTGCACTATCAGTTTTGCTACTGCAAGGACAGTGGTTACTCTGAGGGCCAATATTGAACAATTTCTCACAGAAGTATTCTATCACAAACTGCAACTGAAAGCCTCAAATATACTTTCTGTGGTTTTGTCTGCATGACTGCAAAAAAGACTTCATTAAATACAGAATTTGCTCCTGTTCATCATTATGAGTTCAATAATAAAAAAGATATTATCTTAAATGTACAAGTCCATATCCTAAAATAGCAATTTAAATAAGGATCAAATTCAGCTCAAACACTATCTATAGTTATACTTGTATTACACTGAAAGCTGTCAAAATCCACTGTAAGTCAAGAGCTTCCTGAGTTCTCTACATATTGCCAATCCTTAGTTTCACAGTGCAGGTTATTACTGGTCAACACATTCATAGCTCAGGTTAATAGGAACAAGAGGTTTGGAACTTCAAGGCTATACACTAAAAATTTTCCTAAAAAGTGTCATAATGTGGATCCTTTCAAGTGCTGTTAAAGCTGACTGAGTTTTCTTTTTCAAAAAATGTTTATACTTAAGTTACTCAGATTTTTCACCTTATTAATCAGAAACATGCTAGAATGGACTTAAGGCAAAGACACATTAGCTTTAAAAATCATCAGTATTTTGAATTCAACTGCTGGAAAAATTAGTGCAGCATTAGAAGAGTAAATGAAAAGAAAATGGACATTGAATATGTAGGAAATTTATTTCCTACTTAAAAACCTACACAAATTACAGCAACATTAGGCAATTAGAAGACCTAGAGGTAATTTATGTTAACTTATATTAAACACTTTAGAGATGAAGTACCACTCACAGCAAAAGGAATGTAGTGAGACTGAAGTTTAATATCTAGCATTGTTAAGAAACTGATGCCTAATGAAACAAAAGTGGAATGTTGATTTCATAAAAATATACACATATAAAAGTATCTTTGTGCCTGAATTCCAGAACAGTTTCTCCAAAGTAGTGCTTCCAGAACTTTCAAGTTTTAATTATATTCAAAGTATTTATCATTTGAGTAAAGTTGGCAAATTCAGTAACAGGTCACTCACGAATGGAGATTTTTTTTTTCCTCCCCCATGAAAGCAGCAGAATATTACAATTTTAATATTAGAGTGAAACCCATTTGTTATTTTATCTACTACACCTTCCCAATTAATTTATAGAGCAAGCTAGTCAACAATAATTTGGCAAAAAGAAATTTAAGTCAACAACAAGATGAACTGGGTTTCGGTTTCCGATGTAGGTTTACTGTATCTGTTTGAATAAAATGATCTGATCTATCTTCAGAAGCTAGAACTCTTCTGACAGCTTCTTCAAAGGCTGCTGCAACATTAGTGGCATCTTTTGCACTGGTTTCAAAATAGGGATGGTTGCCATTATTCCTGCACCAGTCTTGGGCTTCTTCTGTAGACACTTGCCTTTCATCAATATCAACTTTGTTACCCAGTATCACAAAAGGGAAACTTTCAGGCTCCTTTACGTCTGCATAGTAAATGAATTCTTTCTTCCAGTTGCTTAAGTTTTGGAAGCTTTGAGAGTCATCCACGCTGAAGGTTAGCAGGCAACAGTCAGAACCTCTATAGAAAGGAGTCCGCAAGCTCCTAAATCGTTCCTGACCTGCTGTGTCCCATATCTGCATTGTGACAAAATGTCCATCGACTTCCAACTCTTTATTTAAGAATTCCACACCTATTGTATGAAACAGCTGTGCATCAAACTTGTTGGTGACGTATCTGTTCATCAGCGAACTCTTTCCAACTCCACCATCTCCCAGCAGTATTACTTTAAGGAGCGATGATTTTGCTGCCATTGTTACAGGAAGAAACCCTCCTGATTTCCTAGACCTGTAAAGATTAAGAAAATCATTAAAAACAAAAGTTGTGAGCAGCAAATTTTGCACACAGAAATATCTAGAACTTGTTAAAGTCCATCAACATCAAGTTTCAAAATCAGAAGGATACACTAAATGAGTAAAGTCTAGATACTCCAGTAAGAATACCCTCTCAAAAATAGCATGTGTAAGAGATGCCTCTTACACACTGCAGTCTGCATGGCAGTCTAAACAGTACATTGCATGAATTACTGGTCTGTCACTTAAAACACTTGAAAGTCCCAAACTCAATCACCTCCCCAGTCACCTCCCCTTTGTACAGAAGGAGTATCAGATCACACTGAACAAGTGCAATGATTCATTTATGTTCACTGAAAAAGATCCATGAAAAAAAAGCGGAGTGAGAGAACTTTATAGAGCACATGCCTTGAACTAATAACTTCAGTGCTGCATTTCATTAGCAAAGTTAATCTAAACTAACTCACTGGGAACACAGTTATCTACAGAACAAATGCAAATGCTGTAAGTTTATTTTAAGTCACATGACTAGGTATCAGCAGACAAACATTCAATATTTTATAGTTTACTCCTTGCACAACAGCATTGATGAATGGAATACTATTACAACTACAAAAGCAAATTCACTGTTGCTACTTCAGTGGTACTCAAGATGCCAGATTACTGAGGCCAAGCCTACACTGACAGTTCAGTTAGTAGGTGTCAACTTCCCATAGTAAAACTGTCAAAAAATCTGGAAGTGCTACTGAATAGTCTGGCTGCCAGCATAGTCAGACTTAAAAGATAAATTAAAAAAAAAAAAAAAAAAAAAAAAAAAAAAAAAAAAAAAAAAAAAAAAAAAAAAAAAAAAAAAAAAAAAAAAAAAAAAAAAAAAAAAAAAAAAAAAAAAAAAAAAAAAAAAAAAAAAAAAAAAAAAAAAAAAAACAACACAAAACGCAAAACCTCTAGCATTAAAGTAGTTTGCTCATTAGTGCTTTGTAGCAGCCCAACCTTTGCCATCACTGCCACAGTGTTTATCTAATATTGTAAAATGGTGTTTTAATTGCTTGGGGGTAAAGTTTCATTTGAACAAGCCCAAACTTAAGTTTCTGTATGAGGAGAACTGGTGTTCCTAAACCTGGCTGATAGTAAAAGAGCTCAAAGTATTCAGTCCAAACAGGCTTCTCTGAAAATAGCACCTATTTAATATGGAAATGGGTCATAAGTTGCCTAGTCTGTCTCTTTCTTTGAAGGAAGGAATGTGGTCTTGCTAGTTGTAATTAGTGTTACTGGCATATACATCACCCACAGAGTGACTGTAGAATTAATACCTGACACAAGCTGGCATGAGAGTCATATGACTCTGTGCCGCTTTACAATCAAGGCCTACACTGGGAGTGAGAAATTTCAGGAATTTTTTTTATCAGTGACTTTCTATCTTTGAGTGGTTTTTTGCTAGGCACAACCTACAGTGAGACTGAGGGAATACTTTGAAGCCTCAACACAAATTTCAAAATATAAGGACCTGGCTGCTTCCATTAAAAATCTGTTCAGAGCAAGTAATTTAATCATTCATATGTGTAAATTAACAACATTATTTATAAATCATTAATTTTGTACAGATTTGTATCACAACAATGTTAGAACTGCTTAAGAGCAACAAGTAGACTCTTCAATTAGCCTTCGGAGAGCTATGGGATAACTGCTGTGGCTCGGGGTATGAACACACACATTTTAATGTATGTGAAATGCCTTAGCAGAGTCATTGGACTACTTGCATAAGAGTTACAGGTTCATGCTTAAGTCTTGAAAATGGTCCAGTGTATTCATTTATCTCCCTAATTTCTACTGTTAGTTAACAAATAAGTTATCTAAGCTACACCATTAGATAGGAGCTGCTTCTTAATAAATAATGCTTTCATGAGAACAGAATGTTCTTCTGTTCTTCCACTCCAGTGTAGGGAACAAGTTACAATTTATTTTTTCTGTCCTACAGAAATCAGAAGTTCCCTAGAAGACACAATGTGAATAAATAACTGGCCTAAGTAGTTTTGACTGGTACTAAGCACTTGTTTCTTTAGCTTCTGCATTTTAAACAATGACGGTTAAAATTCAAGTAAGGAAAGTGTTAACAGTATCTAGTACTTCTGCGCATCCAGAACCTGCAAAAGTTATTTTGCACAATTTCAACTATGTGGGCCATTACAGTGAGGTGTAAGAGAATGATGACCATCAAATTAGTTTTACTGGGCAGACAATTACTCACCAACCACAAACTATTAAAAGTGTTTTTTCAACTAAAACCAAACTGTTCTTTTCACACTAAGGCTACAGAAACAGTCTTCCCAGGACTAACTGAAACGAAGTATCTCAACTGGATATTGCAGGACACCTTGCTTTTCAAAACATTCAGTTCCCACAACATGCTAGGCTAGCTTTTAAGTTTTTGTCAAGTTTTTAATAAAAAATAATGGAATATATATTCAGTAATTTATAAATGCTTACACACTGGACCTGAAGCAGGAAAGAAGCATGTTACAAGCACTAAGTATTTTTGTTTGGAAGCAGCAAAGTCTTTATACAATTATAGTTTTATTACTATATAAGGGACTCGTGTAGCCTCAGTGATTTAAAGTATCTGCTGAACCAGAGTGATAGGTTCTAGCACAGTAGACTGCTGCGTTTTTTTTTTCTGCTTACACATCTTTAGATAAGATTTTTAAAGAGCTTGATTTTTGTAATTGTTTTTCAATTCAAATAAAACAATGATAAAATATTTAAGACACTTGCAGAATTAAAGTTATGTCTCTTATTATATACTTTGAACTTATCTGAACTTTTTGAAAGTTTTTTGAAGGGATGGTCAACATCTGATACCATGTTTCTGAAGATTTATTACCTTAATTGTTCAGTTTAAATCGTCATTCAGCATCTGAAAACAAAACAAAAGCTTAATTCCTAATGTGCACCTGATTGTCCATCAGTAACTGCAAGACAGAATTACAGGTAACTAATTGTTCCATTTATTTCTTACTGAGCTGCACAATTAATTTAAAGTAAAAGTAGTCTCAACACAGAGGAGTCTGTAACAAGAAGAATTTTCCCTCATGTTCGCCTATCAATATTCAAAGTCAGAGCAAAAAGATAAAAAGCATCCCCACTCAGGTTCATTTTGATAATATTTCTGAACTGCTTCCACCAACTTAGGACTCAAGCGCTTAAATCACTGACTTCAGTATTCCTGTTAAAAACAGAGAATTTTTTCTACTAAATATAACTTCTACCATGATCATATGCTGTAATACAAAAAGTAAATTAATTGTACCTTTCAGTATGTCCCTTTTAAACAGTCAAATGAACTGCAAGTCAAACAATTCCATTATCAGTTCAAATATTTGCTGTCAAGGCTAAAGATGACATGCTAAGCAACCTCAGAAAAAACAGCATTACAAAATCTTTGATTCTCAGTCCCTCAAAGCCTAGTGAAACACCACAGCCTTGTCCAGTCTGTCCGTCTAGACTGTCTTATTTCTTAGTCCAGGAATTTGTCTTTTTTAACTACAAAAATAATTTCATTAAGGAGGATCTGCTCACACCAGAGTACTGAAGGCTGAAGACAAATGATGAATTTAAGTTTTCTCTATGGAAAAAGTGTTCCCCAACACAGTAACTGCATTGTATCTATGTTGTCAGCAAGCTACAACCCCACATAAACTATTAAGCAAACCTAGTCAACTGGACCTATTTACAATTTCACTTTCACCACACAGATATCATCCACCGCAGCATACCATGAAAAAGTCCAGTGAAACAGAAAAACACACATAGGAACTGATATCTCACCTCCACTCCCCTTATTTTAATAAGACACCAAAAATTGGATCTGTTGAAATACCACCACTGACTTCCCTCAGCATTCTTGAGGAAACAGATGTAAAGGATACCTCTAATTTCCAGACTATTGTTTTTCCACTTGTATCTACTTTCTTGGAAACAGACAACAAAATTTATTTCAATCACCATTTTAATTCAGTGGTCACTGATGAACCAACTATCTGCTGTACAAAAGCAAGATTAGACCCAAAGGTTTTCTTGAAGATACGCAGTACACTGTCCTTTAACTGGAGCTGTCAGAGAACACCTATTTGACTTGGAGAAAGATACAGGATCCAAGGTGATACAGAATCCAAGGTAAAGACAGACTCAAGTGTTTTCTAACTAATCCGGTTTAATGACAACCTAATTGGCTTTCAGCCAAGACTTACTGAAAAAAGGGGATGTCTTTGATTTGAGAAAAAAACCACTGAAGTTACCAACAAGCAGAATTAGCAGTTCCATATAAATTATGTCAGCAAACACTGACCCTATTTCATAACTTCCTCTCCTCAAATTTACACATTTACAGCACATCTATTTCAGCTTTGAAGCTTATTCACAGTTTCATTTGCTAAGCCACCTTATTTTGTTAACCACTGGCATCAGATATTAATAGTTTAAAATGGCATACCAACACTTCAAGTATTTTGACTGACAAAAACACTCGCCTTTCAATAGAAAGGTAAATTCACAACCTCATTAGTAATTAATTGCTTCTCTGTAAAATATCTGAAAAGAAGTCCCAAGAACTATCAGAGTTGCAGTACAAGGAGCAGAATCCAAAACTGTCTAGTTTTCAACACTTACTATTTGTGGAGATTTTACATCTCTAAACTTGTTGCTTATAGCAGATCTGCAAGTTTCCAAAAATCTGAAAAGAAAGGACAGAAACAAATTTTCTCACTTTTCTCCCCTTAGCCAGTCCTTGCTCTTGTATTTAGGAGGCAGTGGTTTACACCCTGGCCAATTAAGTGGCACAAGAATGTTTTCTTTTAATGCATAAGAGGTCTGTTTGACCTTGAAAGATTTTTCAATTCAAAGGAAAACATCCAGATATGAAGTCAAGATGCTACATGCTTTGTACTTTTGAATGTGCTACAAGCACAAACATTAGTCAGCCTCCAAATTGACTCTCCCCTCCACGAGGCACTGATGTAATAGCTGTGGATCAGGAACACCCCTTCACTGACAGCCACTTGTCAGCTGCCTAGTTCTCCGGAAGCCTGGAAGCCCTTCAGTCATGCAGCTCCACCTATCAAAATCCTAATCTCCTTGCAAGTCTTCCTTCCTATGAAGATAGTCTGTGTTTTCTTTCAGATAGATGTTTAAGAATTTGCTGGCAGGTTATCTGAAAATTGCCTCTATTTTAAGCAGCCTAGACATGCTTTATATAACACCAGAATATCACTAGAATTTATTTGGAATTTCTAATATGAACCCAACCCAAACTGAACTGATATACAGCTATTGCCAGTCTTTTGGATACCAAAAAAGTTGTATTTAGGGGTATCTTTATGAGCTTGTTTTTAACTCCTATTCAGGACTCTAGTTCAAACAGTTGCCTGGCATGACTCAGGACTATGAACGAAGCAGCAGCCAAGGGGAGGAATCCTCAAGTCTCTGTAACCCTTGGATCATGAAATCATCCCAGTACCTACTGCCAGAATCACTTCTTTTATTCTAACTTCTATCTAGCCACAAAGTCAATCAGCAAAACTTGTCAAGAGAAATACACACCTCTGTCAGTTTAATCTTGCAGAGACCTGGCTTCACTTCCCAGCTCATTCCCTAGATTCAAGTAGAATGAGCAAACTATTATTTATTGGGATTTAATCAGAGCTGACATTTCTCAGCAGCTCACAGTTAAGTATCTTCCAACTTAAATATTCTATTACTTGCAGTCAACTTCAAAACACCCTTCGGTGCTGCTGCTCTTGATCCAACATTTCTAACAATGCATTAGCTATTTGACATTCTCCTTGCAACCTACTCCTCTGTTACTGCTTCCACTCTTTCAATAACTTATCCAACAATTATTTCTGCTCATGTGCTCATCTTGCTCTCTGGCATTGGTTTCCCTTTTCCTTCAGGGAATCTTAGTAATAGCAGCCTCTATTGGTCAGGCTACATTGTACATTCATATTCTTCTCAGTATAACTATGTGACAAAAGCCCATCCCTAAAGCATTAAGTGGGTTACACTGTACCAGGCCAACATAATGTCTGCTCTGTAGAGAATGAAACCAAAAACAAAACACCACGGAGAATGAACATTACTATTAAAAACAAACAAACAAACAAACCCTAAGGACTTCTTACAAGCTTTTTTGCTGGGAAGGTTTTATTCATTGTGAAATGTTTATGTAAAATTGCAATCCTAAAGAGCTGAAAAATCTGTTTCTCACGATTTCTTACTAAATTGACACAAAATAAAACAAAGCTTGAAATCTAAATATCTTATTTGACCCTCTGCACATATTTTTAACTCAAGGAAACGGATGGTTTGAGCACTCAAAAGCAAAACAAGGACTGCTAGAGCTTTGGGGTTTTTTAATACACACTGTCTGTCGCTTTTTAACTTTACAGAAAAGGCTTTACTAAAATTAAGACAGTGAACAGAGTTTCATGCAACCTGAAAGAAGACAGAGGAAAATAAGAATTCATTATAAATTTGATGTTGGTATGAAACACAACTATAGCTGTACCATCCTTTGGTTAGGTTTCTCTGGAAGTAAAAGTATTTTGGGTATGTCTGAGAAACAGCTCTCCCTCCAGTCTGCCATTACCGCTTGTTACCTTATAAGCTACTATAAAGTCATAGAAAAATAGGAAAAAAAAATCATAAAGGAAAAAAAAACCCAAACCACACACACCAAAAACCCCCAGCCACGCAAAACAACCCTTGCTCTAAAAAAAGCAAGCACTGACAACTTCAGTGTTGCACAACAGTTTAAAAGTAAAGACAAATAAAACCCACATGCTTATTTAGTATAGCTGTAAATTGTTGTGGGCAAGAAGGAAAGGATGTAGGACGAGAGGCTGCATAACAGCTAACTGCAGACAAGTGTTTTAATTCCTGACGAAAATTTATCCAAGAAATTCCCTACCTGCCTATCCCATCCAAATTAATAAAAATTAAGTGGTTTCTACGTAGTTCATTATATGTAACCTTGGTATAAAGGCTACTCAGTGAGGTTCTTAGAACTAGTTTTTTTTCACTTTTCTGTAATCCACTCAATTGTTTTGCACAAGTTAGATGCGACAGGGAATCACTTGCACTGCCCATTAACCACCCAGACGTAAGCGACTCGCCAATCCTGCCCTACCCCTACTCCTATCCTCCCCAGTCCTCCCCACACCTGAGCCCACACAGCCACCTGCCACCACTGGAAACTCCCCGGGCCCCGCAGAGGGGCTGGATCGAGACTCTGCTGCAAAAAAGAAGAAATGAAACCCAAGGGTGCCCTGAGCATTTCTGTCCCTCTTCAGCACAGAATCACAGAATCGATTAGACTGCAAAACTAACCAGTCTATGACCGAACACCACGATCTCAAGAAGGCCATAGCACACCACTCAGTGCCACGTCCAGTCCTTCCTTAAATCTCCAGGGTCGCTGACCCCACCGCCCCCCCGGCAGCCCATTCCAAGCACACAGCAACGAGAAAAGGCGATCAAGGGAGCTCTAATATTTCTTCTTTTTCCCATCTGAAACGTGCTGAGGACACAGGTACGAAACCGAGCTTCACCCTGACGGATCGGAGATCTTTGTCAGTGGTGAGGAAGCGCCGCCGGGCCGGAGCCGGCTGGGAACCGCCTGGCAGGGGCCGCGTCCCAGAGGAGCCACCGCCTGTCCCAGGTCACGGGATCCCGGATCACGCCACATTCCCCGCCACCGCACCGGCCCTGCGGAGCGCCCGGGGCCCTCTCCCACCGCGGCCCCGGCCAGGGCTGACCTCCCGCTCCCCAGGAGCGCCAGGGAGCCACGGGGAGCGCCCGGACAGCACCGGGGGAGCGAGCAGGAACCGCGACGGCGAGAGGAAGGAAAAGAACGCAACCTCACTGGGCTCCAGACCGCGGGAAGGGGACTGCCGCGGCTCCCGGGCGCGCTGGGGAGGCCGATCCCTGCCCGCGGGAAGGGGCTGTGGCTGCTCCTGCCGCCGCTCCCGGCCCCGCTCCCGGCCCCGGGCTGCGCCACTGCCGGGCGCTGGGTGAGCAGGGAACATGGCGGGCCGGGCAGGGGCGGTGCCGGCACCACGTGATCCGCGCCGAGCGCAGGGCCCCGCCCCCGGCGCAGAAACCCCGCCCCCGGCACAGAGACCCCGCCCCCGGCACAGAGACCCCAGCCTGAGGCGGCTGCTCAGCCCGGGAGGGGGACAATGGGAGGCGGAATAGGCAATGGGAATGGGCAATGGGAATGGTATGGGAATGGGCAATGGGAACAGGCAATGGGAATGGCTATGGGAATGACTATGGCTGTGCCCACAGCTAGCACACAGCACGCCCACGCCTGTCGAGGGCCATACCTCTCACAGAACACTATCGTGTCACGCCTGAGAGCGGCCCACCGTTCTGCTGGAAACACATAACACTTACTTGCTCCAGAACGCTCTGAATCATTAGACCCTAAAACGCCTAAAACCATTCAGAGCTATTTATTAAAGGCAGTAGAGTCCCACTGTGTTCCACATTAAGGACCCCAGGCAAGCAAACTCACAATTGTAAGGCAGCTTCACTTTACAAGCAGAAACGTTGAAAACTATACTTGTGTCAATGAAGGAATTAATCGACATACAAAGCACACTATTTAAAAAGAGTAGCCATACAAAGCACACTATTTACAAAGAGTAGCCAGGCGCTTTTTTTTTCCCCTATAATAATTCAGAATAACAACGACTTGACTGTTTAAACAAGATCACAGGGAAAAAAGGCTAAAGAAGCTGGTGATAGTCTTTTCTGTGCTCTTACAACTCACCACGAGGATAGGGCAAAATATAATTAAAATGAAAAGAGTAGAAATTAAAGAGGTTCCCACATCATCAAGAGAAAGAGGTGGTGACAGGCATAAGTACACCCATTAGCTCAAACAGTCATCACATGCTTCCGATCATAAGGGAGATGCAATCAGACTGGAACTGCCACTTGGCAGAGTCATTTTGTTTTGGATCAGACCTATGAAACGGCCCAAGGAGTGGAAAACAAGATCTCAGTACCATCAAAAAGAGATGTCTCCTATTGACAGGAGCAGGATTATGAAAAGGCAGTCCATGCTAGAGGCAAATATGATGACATGAGACCCATTCCAATTTAACAAAGCTGGACTTTGAAAATTTTCAAATACTTTATTCCCAGGATCTGCTTTCATCCAATGCTAAAGTAAAATACAAGTAAGTGCTGGAGAGGTAGAAAAATGGACTCTTTAAATGATGATAATTCTAAGACATGAGAGTGCTGATCATCTAGGGCATTATTTTGTGATTTAAAGAGAAAAAATTCTTCATTTAGAAGTGGAGAAAATACTCTATTTTGCACTTAATGCCTTGTGGGGTGAAGCTACCATGTCTTTGTTTTGAGACAACATTGGTTTTCAGACACTTGGATATATTTAAGGAAATTTAGAAGCACATTTTGGGTTTGAAGGGACCTTTTAAGGTTATCTAATCCAATCCCCCTGCAGTGAGCAGGGACATCTTCAACTAGGTCAGGTTGCTCAGAGCCCCATCCAGTCTGACCTTGAATGTTTCCAGGAATAGGGCACCTACCACCTCTCTGAGCAACCCGTTCCAGTGTTTCACCACCCTCATTGTAATCATATTCCTAGTTTGAATATAGTCAGTCTGTCCAGTTGAATCTAGGCTTCTTTAGTTTAAAACTGATACCTCTCGTCCTAGTGCAAGAGGCCTTGCTAAAATGTCTGTCCCTGTCTTTCTTATAAACCCTTTTTAGGCCCTGGAAGACTGCAGTGGGGTCTCCATGGAAACTTCTCCAGGCTGAACTACCCCAGATGTCTCAGACTGTCCTCATAGGAGAGGTGCTCCAGCTCTCTAATCATCTTGGGATCCCTCCTCTGGACTCGCTCCAACAGGTCAATGTCCTTCCTGTGCTGGAGCCTCCAGAGCTAGATGCAGCACTGCAGGTGGGGTCTCATGAGACCAGAGTAGAGGGGCAGAATCACCTCACCTGCTGGTCATGCTGCTTTTGATTCTTTCTGGATTGCAAGGGCACATGGTTGGGTTGTGTCCAGACTCATCCACCAGAAACCCCAAGTCCTTCTTGTCAGGGCTGCTCTCTGTACATTCTTTTCACCGCCTGTATTGACACCAGGAGCTGCCCTGACCCAACTCCAGCACCTTGCACTTGTCCATATTGATCCTCATGAGGTTCACATTCTTCAGCTTGTCCAGGGATTACATTTTTTTCAAGTTCTAGTTAGAAAACAAAATTCTTGAATTTCTCAGGTAAGATGTATTTTTATTTCTTGTCCATGGGAACATAAATCAAAATAGAAAAGAACCATGGTGTAACCATGCCTATTATGGTTATGATTTTATAGGCATAATGGAGTATCACAGGGTTACACTCATGGCTTATACACACTCATGGTTAATACACACCTATGAGTGCTTGAGGATTAGGAACTGAAGGCCCTTTTCCCTCATGTCCACCCTGTTACTATTATTCATGTACATAACAAAACCAATAGATGCTGTAGAACAATCAAAAACTGTAGAACAAATAATGCCACTTATAGGACTGGGCACACCAAGTATACCTGCCAGTTCTGAGGTTAGGTACAAGAAAATGCCGAGGTAGGATGTGGTTTGAAATGTGTGCAGCAAAATCATTCCCATTTTACATCCTGCAGACAACATAGGGTCCCAGTGGTGGGTGTTGTGCAGTCTCCCCCTGCCTGAAGCTGCTCCCTGACCATTGGAGGTGAGCAGGGCTGGGGCAGTGCTGGTGGGGGCAGCTGCTTCAGGGTCCTGATGCCAGCTAAAGCCACATTTTGACTTAGTCACTGAACAAGCCTGGTGGCCCCGTTCCTGAATCCCACCTTGTGCCCCAACACTCATGCAACAGCACAAACTCCTCCCCAGACCTGTCTGGTTCTCAGTGGAGTTTTGGCATATTATTGTCAACAGACCTGCCCTGCTCTTATTGTTTGAGTGATGTGGGACAGTGACCATTTTACTGAAGTCACTGTCCCTCCAGGCTTGTCACCCTCCCTCCACTCCTCGCTCACCTCCTCCTGTGCAGCAACCCGCCCTTGCTGCTCCCCTCATGTGCACCTTCCTCTGAAAGCTGACTTTGCACCTTGAGGATTTTACAGAGGTCTATTCATGAAGCCGTGTTGTTATGTCACATCATAGCCAAGGGCACAAAAAACATCCCAATGGCAAATAAAGGGCAAATTTTTTTGTGCGAGTATGGGGAAGTTCTGTATCAGCAAAGCTCTTGTATAAAAGAGCTTGTGAATGCTTTTTACCATCTGTAGTTGGCAAGGAGACTTTCTCCCATCCTGGCAAGTGATGACATGGCCTCAATAAAACATGACTTTGTCACCTCTTGGATGAATTACAGCAGTACAAAATAAGGGGATATGAAGTCATCTGCCTTTATGGCTCTGTTCATACCAGAATGCAGCAGGCCAGCCCTCAAGCAACCCAAGAAATTATCAAAGTGCTCTTGTTTCTTTCCTTATCTTTCAGGCAGTCAGTGAATTGGCCATTTACACTGTGAAGAGTCTCTGAAGGACTGTAATTCAACATATTTGCTCCTTAACCACAGCCTGTTACCAGGTAACTTTCCTTTTTGTCAGAAAAAAAGAGCTGTTTTTTTTTGTTTGTTTAAAGGGTTGCAGTTCTTGGCCTCAGCAGCAAATGTACATAGCACAGCAGACAGAAAAGGAACCCATTTTAAATAAAAATAAAGAGCACAAATTTCTTTTTGGATTTGAAAGGAAGCAAGAGTCATAAAAAACAAATGGCAGCTGAGTATCTCCCTAAAAAGTGTACAGTAAGAGAGTTATGAGGGAGATGGAAAAGGTGCTCAACAGAACAGAATTAAATGGATCTCACAGTAAATCTCTAAGAACCAGAGTTTTATCACTGGTGTTAAGGAAGCAAGATTGATTCCAATTATAGAGTATGTTTTAGAACAGTATCTTTGTTTTTACATTAAAAATTGTGTGAAATTCATTGTTAATTTAGCTCTCATCTTCTCAAGTTATGTATCACAAGTTCTGCAGCCACAGGCTCCTTGATCTTTGAGTGCAATTTATGTTTAAGATCTTATTGCTACTGTTAAATCACAGGATCCAAGAAGCAGCTGAATTTCCAACATCTCTGGAAAACCCAGTGAAAACAAATACAGACTTTAGCCTTATTCAACATACATTTGTCCTATGTTTTTGTGGATCACCTCTTATGTCACGCTCCTTTTTGGAATAGCACCACGGACATACTAAACATCCTATCAAACTAATTGTCTATGCTTTAAAAAGCTAAGAGATCTTTTCACCACCTGGAACAAATGGAAATACGGCAACTTCAACAAAATAAAAGAATCTCAATTTTCTTTTATCCTTGTTTCTGGACTGTATACTCCCTGTACTCCAATGATCTACACACTCCTGCTGGTATGTACACTGTGTAGCTGCAAGCTGACTTCTTACAGACATTTTGAGACAAAGCATACAATCTTATCCAGTCAAATATTTTAAGCCTGCACAGTTACACAATCTGGGTAGGGACAATATAACCTATTGACAAACTGTGGCCTGGAGTAGAACTTTGCTTAGTGAAACCATGACCACACCTACTTAAATAAGAGCAGTGATTCACCTGAATGACCATCTCTCATACTTGGCACTTCACGTCTGTAGACTATTCCCATATATAGTGGTACATGCTGCCACACATGACATTTGGCTTCTACTGAACATTTCAAGGAACAAGCATCAGGTACAAATAGAGATGGAAAAATGGCCAAATTGGTAAAGACCTGTGTGAGGTAAAAATAATCAAAGCCATAAGATGATCAAGAAAGTAATACAATAATTTATGACTTTTTATACAGTTTCACTAACTGTGACATGTGAAGTTGTGGCAGCGTGGTTATCAGCATGAACTAAGCATAAAGTGAAATCGAACCTAGATCAGTTTTTTTCACCAGCCCTGGAACAACAAAGCCTCGTTTCCTAGAGATTTGTGTCCTCAGCATACTTAATACAGTGCAGTTCACTCTCCCTGTCCCCTGCTCTTTTCTGCCAGTACTCCCAGGTGTCCTCCTTGTCCCAGACTACCATCTGAGGAAGTGGAAGCATATTTTTTGCCTGGCTTTTAGGTAATACTAAAAACTGTGTGTGTGTTTTGAACCAGCAGCCAGCAGCTTAGACTAGGTAACTCCTCAGTAAAGGTTAAGGGCTCTATCAATTTCAACAGGAACAGAAATTCTTTTTATTACTGGATTTCACAAAATTTACCAAATATATTCTCATCTTTTGATGTCTAGTTTTAACTGGACTTGCTTCAATTGTCGTTGGGAAGGAAAACAATGGAAAAATGCCTGCTCACAATGTATTACCACATAAAACTAATTTAAAATGCTGAGTTTACAACTGCAAGGGTACAAGTACTTGCCCTAAGAGTTCTGACTGTTCTCGGCTTGTAACAGAATAAAGTTAAGGGACAGTTTTAAAGGGGCATGGTTATAATCCAACTGATGACTATCTGTAGTTTGTATACCATAAACTGCAACTGCAGTTGCTAGTAACTGGATTTTATTATTCCCACATCTTAAAAGATAAGATCAAGATGTGAAAGGCTAAAACCAAATGACCCTCTTGCTGCTGCTGGCATGGCTCACTCAGATCACAGAGAGGCAGGCTTGCTTAGGGATCTGAAAGTTTTGAGATACCTGCTGTTTGCATACTTGCTGTTTACCTGCTCAGTAAATATGGATCATGGATATAGCTTAGCACTACACATTTAGGGTGAGCAGTTCAAAAGAAAATTATGTTACACATTATGTCACAAATGTAGTCACTATTACAGCTATAGATTTTACCCTTGAAATATATTCTGTCAAAACCACTGTCCATGCCTTGTAACATTTCCCTTTGGCAAGATAAAACTTGGATGAGCTCTACATTACTGGAATGGCTTCAAAACCAACTGCAGGCAGAAATTATTTATAAGTGTCTGTTACTTGCAGCTAAAATAGTCTTCTGTTACGCAGTGTTCTGACACAGCATAGTACTGGCGTACAGCTCTCCTCAACAGGACCATGACCTTCAAAATTACTGCACACAACGACACTGTGCTTACTGTGAACCAGTCGCACATAAGTTGGCCTTCCTCTAGTTTCACTGAAAGTTAAAAATAATACTTTACACAGAAGTACTCCCACTTAAACAAGCAGGACTACTTGTAACCAGCAATTCCAGCACATGGGTAAGGGCTGGGAAGGGCAGATATTAACTGATTGGTTACACAGTTGAACACTAGCTTTAATAAAGTGTAAAGCTTTAATATGTATTTTACATCAGTGCAGTTCCCCTAGAACACACATTTTCATATGATAAAAATCTTAAGTAATACCTCAGTAAATCACACCATTGAAAGTTAACTGTTAATACTCCACTGAATGGAAAGATTTTTTCTTCTTTTTTTTTAGTAGAAAATAATTTAAGTGTCTCTTCTTAATAACAGGTTGCACACCATTTCCCCCATATACAGATAAAAGCCCTGTCTCTTAGTCCTGGCTGGCTTTTAGTTCACCAACAGCTATTTTCTCATCTCATGTCCCTAACTCGTTTCTCTGACAGGTCATGTGGCTGGAGAGCTCCAGGGCAGTGCCTCAGCCCAGAGGAGCTGACCAGCCCCAGCAGTGTCAGAGCCAGATGGGAGCAGGAACTGACCTGAACTCCTCCAGCAAATACTCACCAGGTTTTTCTGCTCTGCTGATGCTGATGTTTAGCCTTGAACTGAAAAATGCCTGTTGTGCATTTGTAAGAGATACAGGGCTACTACTTAAGTGAGAAGAATGAGAAAATGTTGGGTTTTGTTGTGGGTTTTTTGACAAATAAATTCTTATAGTATACAATCAGTGACCATCCTGTTGACTTTGGAAGAAAAATATGCATAAAAACTGTAGCTGTTAGATTTCCTTCTATTTGCTGTTTCTGCTTAACCAGATGCACAATATAAAAACATTAATTTTCTTAGTTCAGGACAGATGTCCCAATTCAAGTGACAATATCCACTCAGAAAGTAATTAATGCCTATTAATTTCATGCCTTTATAACAAAGATAAAGTCAATAATATATTTACAAAATTTTCTGAAACAAACCATTCTCTAATCCTGCATTAATTTCTTAATGGTTGCAAGACACATCATCTTATACTGTAAATCTGGACTGCCTACTGACAGACTATCACAAGTCCTGTTTTCTTTCCAGTAGTTATAAAAAGCTAAAGCAGGATGTCATTCTTGTTTTCATTTGCTAGCTGTTTTCTCCCCCTTTTACATTGTATTTTTTGTTTCTTTTTTCCCTGTTAGAAATTAGCTCTCGAACCAACTCAACAACTTAACTTACTTACTTGCAAAAAGTGATTTAATTAAGGAGTGAACCCATGCTGAACATTCTGCAATGCAGGCAAGTACGTGAACTGCAGTTTCGGAAACAGTTTGTTTAGTGTAAATGAAACTTAGGTTCCATGACAGAACTCCTGCTGAAGGTAATAAAATATCCAAATACTCAGCCCCTTGAGAAAAAAAATGCAGCACCTGGAATATTTTTAATGGATTTCCTAGTGAATAATTTTATTCTCAGATATAGCGTAACCATGTCACAATTTTTTCCCTCTACTCTTTTATTTTCTTACATATTTACATTACTTAAAACCACATAGATTTATTGAAGTCATCTTCAAAAATACATTAGTAATTTTTTAAAACTGATTTTGCACTTTGTAGTGACAGCATCTACATAGTATCAATACAGAGTTTAAAGTTTCAACAGAGGCACCTTCTCGTATCAATGTTTCCAAACCATTTATTAAGGAGGGATAGTGTTACAAACAAATCCATCTGCTGTGATACCACTGCTCTCCACATTCATTACAAATAACGTAAGTCAGCATTTGTTCATCGGGATTTGTGTTTCGCACCCAACCGGGAAGAAAGAGAGTTCCTCTGGCGATCATAGTGACGGTGCAATCAAATTTTTCACAGCGCCTACACTTTATTTTGTTTGTCTGTGTGCCATTAATAACTTGTGGAAGCTGATGCTCCTGAACAGATGATTCGGTGTACAGAGCCCTGAGCTGTTTCAGTTCATCGCTGGCCATTTCCATCACTGTCATCTCAGCAAAAGCCTTTGGGCTCAAAGTCCCTGTAAAAAGGTTATGTTTCAAGTGGCAATTTTTAGGATTCTTCAGGTTAGAGATTTTACTTCTGATGCAATTTTTATATTTTTTGTCATTTTTAGCATGAAGAGCAAAAACATGGTTTTCAATTTCTTTGGATAATTCTAGCCATTTAACAGTTTCTTCTTCATCTTTGGCAGAACTAATCAAAGCTTTATATAGAAGATCAGTACATTTGCACCTAAGAGCTCTCACTGGGTCCTGCTGCAGACTTGCTTCATTATTAACAGATTTAGAATCTTCATTAATAGTGTGTTGCTCCTCAGCAGAAGAAAGCTGATTAATACTGCCTTCTGCATTGTTACAGATCAGATTTTTAACAATTTGTGATGGGACCAAAATGTTGGAACTAGTACTACCTAATGCCTCCTGCTGACATGGTCCTTCCGACAGCAACTGCTCTCTAGGAGCCACACTGCAATGCTCAATTTCCTCTTTCACATACACAGAAACGGACTTCTTAACTTGCATTGACTGAACACAGTTATTCTTGTAAAGTGCTTTCCACCTTGATAATAACTGCTTCGCTTTCTTTTTCAACCCTCCTGAAGGGCAGCTCTTGAGTACTCTGTATACAGCCTTGGCAACTTCTGTCCCCTGAAGATATTCTACAGTCATATCAACATCTTCAAGTTCTTTAAGATGATCCTCAATATCTTGCAAATTGTTCTCAGACAGTAGTTTTTCAATACAATGGGTTCTGTGTACAATACTTTTCTGATCAGACATTTTTAAACCTGAAAGTCAAAAAAATCATCACATTTACTGTATTTATGACATTAATTCATCTTCTGTATATTCACACAACGTCTTCTTTTTCATTTTATGTTATTTTACACTATTTTATTTGTAGATATCACTGGTTTTGCCACCATTTTCTTGAAATTGTGTACAGAAGAATTAGTGAAGCAAATGCAAAATGCAGGGGGAGCTCAGGTCCTGGAAAAATGCAAATGGACAAGCTAGTCCAACTCATTCCAGAAAAATACTGTCAGACAGGAGAGCCCAGAGGGACTTCTGCTGGGGTAGGCGAGTATAAATGAACTCAGTAAAAGGCACAATGACACAGAATAATAGAAAAATCAAAGTGGGCCCAAACCCTTCACATTGTAAGGTGCTTTTTTTGGCTGCTGTTTTTTGGGGACTGCATGTTTAGTTTTACTTTTGATTTTGGTTTTTTAAATTAGTCATTCCTATAAATATACATTAAGTTAATTTTTTCTTCACAAATTCTTATAACAAATGCTGCAATGTTTGGCTATCTGTAGTTTTGTTTCAGTGAAATCTGCAAGTTTCCGCCTGGTTTCTCATAAGAAATCCTTTAGATAAATTCAAATACATAGGATTTGGCATTAGAAGACTAACTTGAAATAGGAAGCAAGGTTTATCATAGCTATGTTTTCCGCAAATTTATTTGGTTTTGCCAGTGTATGTTGTAGCTTGTGCAATTGTCTCACTGATAAGTGTAGAAAATAGTCATATGCATAAAGAATGACCCAGAAAACATAAAGTTAGAAAGTTTAAGAGAATTTGCACAGTCACATTGTTTTAGGTAAAATTTTAACTTCTATAGCAGATAGATGATATACCTGTGATTTTTGGTTTTTTCATTTCACACTTTTTCCTCAAGTCTTTGTTACTTCAAAAGAATAAAATTAACCAGTTAATGAGGACTTGGCATCTGACCAAAAATTACTGACCTAAATGAGTTTTTCAAGTACCTAATGGAGATGTCAGAGTTTTCAGGCCATTGGAGTACTTTTTTGTCACCAGAACTTGATGTTAGGGATTTCTTCAATTAGTGAACAGCAAGTAGGTGAACACATTTTATTGGGAGCTGCAAACTCAAGTTTTGCGGTTACTCTGCAGCAAGTTTAAGTAAGTGAACTGACATAAATCAGTGAAACTTCAGCCCAAAACACCATTCTGGTTCCTACATGATCCTCTACTTTTCACTTGCTATGCTATATCTCTTCCTAAAGTTTCTCTTTATAGGTGTTATCAGAGAAACAATTCAAAGTAGTAAACTTCTAACTCATGTCCCCACCGCCACCTTTCTCTTGCTAGCTCTGGCTTCATATTACAGTTGGATTATCAGGATAGGGAAGCTTAAAAACAGTGACACCAGCAAAAGTTTCAAAACTATGACATCTATCAATTTTGAAAATTTTTAAAAGTTAAAGGCACATCCCTCTATTTCCTTTCAGCTGTAGCATTATTAAAGCATGCTCCCATATATTCCAATCTGTAAAGGAAAACAAAAGGGTGTTTTCAGAATGCAAAGTCTCATGGCTTGAATAAGATTTCCTTTTGATTTGTTTGCAACAAGTCCTTTGACCAAAAAATGCTCAGTGCATTGTTATTGTAAATTTACACACAAAAATATGTTGATATTACTAATGTTATTCTTCTGCTTGCTGAAAAGGAGAATTAAATGTAGAATGCAGAAAGGGATGGTGTGTTAAGTGTTCCTCTTTTCTGCAGTTAGCCTTCTAAATTTATGCACAAAATCAGTGTTTTGTCTGAAATTGCATACCTCCTGATTCTACTCTAGAAAAAGTCATCTGCCTGACAGAGGCAAGGCTAGCTACACACATCCATATGCAAAAGAGCTCATAAGCAGGGTTCTCGCAGGATCACTGTTTTCAGGATGAAAACTCCTGAGGACGGAGGTAGAGGAGGGACAAGTGATACAGCTGGGGAATGCGCACGCTCTGTTGCTCTCTATGACCACCAGCCTTACAAAGAAATTACCACACACAAAGTGCTCTGCTGATGATCTGTCTATGCATATACTTTTACCTGTGACAAAGGCGAGGTATTTTGATCTTTCATTGAGGACTATGCTTCATAGAAAGTTTCCTCTCTAATATTGCAGGGTGAACATCAGTATGTAAGAAATTGTGCATGGAGCCCATGGATATCACCTGCTTCACGGTAGTGGTCCTTGCTCACAGTGCAAGGTGCATCCACCTGACCCTTGGAAGCCCACCAGGGTGGCAAGGTTCTACCTAAGGACATTTACACTACGGAAATTATGAGATTAGCTCAGTTGGTTAGAACATGTTGCTAACAGCACCAAGGTGGCAGGTTTGATCCCCACATGGGCCATTCACTTAAGAGTTGGACTTGATGATCCTTGTGGGTCCCTTCCAATTCAGAATATTCTGTGATTAGAAATTTTAAATCTTCTTAGTCATGCATTGACCTTTACAAGTTTATGCAGCACTACATTTAAGTTCATAAATATTATAGCAGGAGTTAAGTAAACAAACTGAAAACAGAATATGGACATCAAATTACGAACAATTATTTTAAAATAATTTTGGAAATTAAACCACCTAACAGACTGTTCACATTTAAGTCAAAACAGTCACTTCTAAGGGAATGCTTCCGTCAACATGTACAACTTTATATGAGGTGGGACTGAATGACTCCCTTCAAACTTACTAACCAAAGCTAGGTAAAAGTAACAGAAAAAGTAAGTAATCAAAAATATGACAAGAACAGAATTAAATCCATAAATAAATATTGTAATGGAGTGGGATATTCACTTGTAAATGGCAGAAGCAGCCAGCAGAGAAACCATTGAATAAAGGTAAAAAATCAATGACACCAGAAAGATTTCTGAAGGGAAAATATCCTTGGAATGGCCCTGGCTTTGTTGTGTGTACCTAGTTTGCAAAAGATTTTAAGATCTTTCAATATACACTTCTGAAGTATTACACTAACTATTAAAATATTACACTAACTACTCGAGTATAAGCTTCATCTGTTTCCAAATTAAAAGGAAGTGTAGTGAAAAAAAAGTTGTGCATTTTTGCCCTATAAATCAAGGAAGGACTGGACTGATCACCAAGGTTGAGACAGACCATTGTTTTATACAATCAGAAATTAAACAGAGACTCCTGAACTTATAAGGAAATATATAAGGTAATCAAATGTGATTAGAATTTTTAAATCTTCTTAGTCATGCATTGACCTTTACAAGTTTATGCAGCACTACATTTAAGTTCATAAATATTATAGATAAATAAATAAATATTAGATAAATAAATATAGATAAATAAATAAATATAGATAAATATATATAAATATTCATTCAAAGGATGAAGCAAAGCTCATTACTACTGGGAACCCTGTGTACCATTTCATATTAAGTCCAAATCAAGCACCAATTCTGCTTTTCTAATCAATACACAACATGACTACGTCAAACAACTGTAGAAAACATGTTTTTCACATTCTTATATGGAGAAGTAAGAAATCACTGAGGCTGTGGTAATACTGCAGTGTATTTTCTAGCTGAAGTTCACTGGGAACCCAAGCATAGCAAGCCTGAGTTCTTCCCTTTTCCATTTGCAATTCCATATGGAAAATTATTCTACCACTTGAGGGAGCTGTAGCATAGAAAACCCATGGAATCTTGTGCAATGTGCATAATGAGAAACTCCAGCCTGCGAAAAAAAAAAAACCAAACCGAAACAAAACAATTTCCCTATGATCTTCAGGAGACTTCACATTTTTATGATACCTATTTGTCTAATTCTGGCAAAAAAACCCTGTAGAGTCCATAGCTGCTGGGATACAGACAGGAAGGAAAGGATGGACCCCTTATCCAGCCATTGTCCTTTACATTGCTCTTTCATTTGACTTTTTAAATTTAGAGTTTGACTGCTTTTCTACCTGATTCACTGCAATTTGACAAATGCTGCTGAACAAATATTTATAAAATTAACTGAATTGCACTCAGTCAGCACTGTTCTGCTGTCTTCCTAGTTCCAAGGGACAAGAAATCCAAGCAAAACTATTTTCTTTCTTAAGTTATTAAATGAATCATGCACCTTTGTTAAGGCAGGGATGTAAGAAAGAAAAAATGTGTCACAATTTTGTGCAGTACAACGGAAACTTTCTCACCCCTACCACAGCTACACAAGACATTTCATTTAAGCAACGCACAGAATCACATAATCAGAGAATGGTTTGGCTTGGAAGGGACCTAAAGGTCATCTAGTTCCAAGCCCCCTGTCATAGGCAGGGATGCTATTTACTAGACCAGGTTGCTCAGAGCCCTATCCTGGCCTTGGACACTCCCAGGGATGGGGTATCCACTACTTCTATGGGCAACTTGTTCCAGTGCCTCACCACCCTCTGAGTAAAGACTGTTGCCATCACTCCATCACAGGCCACCAGACTGGTCAGGTATGACTCACCCTCAGTAAAACTGTGCTGGCTACCTCGAATTGCCTCCTTGTCTTTTATGTCCCTTGGCATATCTTCTGGGAGGATCTTCACATGCACAGAGGTGAGGTTCACTGGTCTGTAGTCCCCTGGATCTTTCTTTCTCCCCCTTTTTAAAAATGGGGGTGATGTTTTCCCCTTTTCCCTTTTTCCAGTCACCAGGGACTTCACCTGACCACTGTGGCTTTCCAAATATGCATAAGAACATCTGCTTGAAATCCAAGAGTATATTGAAGGTTACAAGCTAAAGATTGGCTCATGTTTACAATAAGACTCTGTAATGACATGCTGATGAAGCACTTTCATTAAGAGTTTTAACTCTGACTGCACAGTATTATGAGTCACTTGTGTGTACGAGAATAAATTATGAAAATCAATAAAAATCTTGTAAGTCAGTTTGCTCCCAAAAAGACAAAAAAAGATTAGGCTACCTCAGGTTTACAATATGGCCATCCTGTAATAATGCCAAGTTGAATCAGAACATTTTTTAACAGTATTATGACTAAGTAGGAGAAAACAAAAAAACAAACAAAAAAAAAAAGCCCAGCCTAAGACACTTGCTGCTAACTGCAAAGTCAGTCCCTGGGAAAAACACTGGCCTCTACAAAACCATTTGAGGTAAATGCCTTGTCTTTGCTATACACCTTATCTAGTGCAAAGCCATAGTCTATTTTGTCTTAGCACGGACAACCCAGAAAACCCAAGACAAACTCAGAATGCATCCAAGTAAATGGGTATGAATATCTTGGAAGAGTGAACACCAGTTCTCCCTCATCCCATCCTCAGAAGAAAATCCAAACCACAGCCAACACAAGGATCAGAAGTCAAGTACACCTAATGGCATAAATTTTCTGAAAAAAATGTGGTAATGCTATAGCAGAGATGATACATAGGACAGTCCTGGAAACACAGGCTTACTTTGGGCAACCTAAATTCCATATAAACCATAAAAAATTATCAGTGCTATTTTAAATTCAAGAGTCTACACAGAAATCAGAGAATTCTCACAGCCAGCTTCCAGACCCAAAAACATTCCTTCATCCCATCTGCAGCGGGAGAGCAGATTTCAAAGATGTCACCAAGAAACCATTTACTGGGGCTTTTATTTCATCTTGGCAAAAATCAGAGCTCTTCCTGCCTCTCAGCAGGACTGCCTCCCACCCCTAAAAATTCTGAACTAGACAGAAAATCATCTTCAAAGAACAGCCACATGAATAAAGCTCAGTTGATACAGTAAGAACTGAGGCAACACAACAGCATAATTGCCAGCTGTCCATGACCACTGACACCTCACTGACCAAGAGAGTCACCTCTCAGTCACAAATGCAGAGGCAGCGGAGTGCACAGCACTATGAAAGAGAAATAGCTTTGTTCTGTATCTTTTACATCAGTGACTGCTTCAACTACAGCGCTTTTAACTAATCTGAAGCTGTATTGTCTCTGTCCCCTGTTTCTCTCACTGAAGTCACTCTCCCACAGCTTTCTTCCTAAACCAGGGAGTTTGCAGGGGAGAAATGGCAGAGTGCATCACATTCATGTGAAGATGTACACAGTAGCCTCTTCTACAAGACAGATTTTTAATCTGGATTTGGAGTTCCTTCTCCCAGAACCCCCATTTTTAATTAAAATAGAATTCTTATTTTCTTAAAAAAAAAAAAAAAAGGGAAATTAAAAGATAAAACAATCAATAGAGTGCATAATGAAATTCTCAAGCCTCAGGGATCAATTCCAAACTAGAGCTGTCAGCACATTTTTCTAATAAGATCAAACAAACATGCATGGATTTAATGAGATAGGAAAAGCTGTTGTCCTTACCAGACTGCTTAGCCACTGGCTTCGTTTGACATCAGCCAGAGCTCAGGAAAAGGCTCAGAATATTACAGCTACACCAGAGGAATAACACCCTCACTTGTTCCACAACACAAATTACTAGACGAGAAAATTCTTTACAAATTGAACAGCTACAGCTATTTTGAGTTCTAGTTGATGTTTGAGTGGGCACACACATCCCAGCAGAGACGTTACCTCGCTAATGGCTTCTCTTAATTTACTTCAGAATTAAATTGATTCTCACTAGAAGATGTTTTAGCTTTTCCTATATCCTAGCTGTGGAATTCTTCTACTGATTTAAGTACTTAACTAGTTGAAACCCTGAAAATGTTAAAAGTAATGCATTATTCCACTGATATCTTTATTTGATCTTCTTAATAAAATACTTTTAAGGAGTTAAAAATTACTAAATTTACTTTTAACAAGTTACAGATTACAAGTATTGAGTGGAGTTATGAGCTAATCTCTTCCACAATAGGACAGCTATACAGACTCACAATTCATTCCAATATATTCTGACTCAATATAGCAATAATAAAATGTTAATATAGTTCTGAGATATTTTTTTTATCAACAGTTTCATTGGAAATTATGTATAAATAATGTGTGCTTCTATTTGCTTTAAAATTTGCAGCATTTCACATACAGAAACACTTGCTTGGTTTCTCTAATCTACAACCAGATTATTTTTCAGTATCCACTAACTTTATTCTACATCCCATTTCCTAGTTTGGGCACAAGGTCACAGAAATGTTCCACTGGGTTATCTGGTTTTCCAAATTTTCATGACAAAGACTTCTCACAGCTGGCAGAGAAATCCCTTTTCTCTCAGCGTCTTTCCAGTGCTTGTCAGTATGAGGTACTAGCTGGGGCTTCAAGCAGGTCAAAAGTCAGGCTTTTGACACACAGGGTACATTTTCAAAATGTGAACTTCCACTGCGGCCACAAGTGCCAAATACACATCAGAAGAGTGTTGAATGAAACTAAAACAGATGACTCAGGCATGAATCTATGTTACCTAGCTATGGAAAAGACACAGATTGTGACAGATGTATTTTGCACTCATTAAGGTGACCTGCTATAGTGCAGTTTATCACAGGATTCAGGCTTTTTGTGGGGCTGCACATAATATTTCAAAAATCATATAATATTTTTTGTGATTATAAATTAACAGTCTCCTGCAAACTAAAGACTAATGCTTATCATCTGCACAAAAAAAAACAAGCTTGTTAGAAATACCTCTAGAATTTTCCCAACTTGCCTCTATCATGAAGAGCAAACCTTAAGCTGGGACAAGCAACAAATGATAATACTATTCCTGTAACATCACCTGACTCAGTACCCAACCAAGACTTCATGGTGTGAAAAATTTTTTTTGCACTTTGTGAAATCATTGCTCCATTTCCAAACATTCATGTTTTTACAACAGTAACAGATTTTAAAACAAAAAATAATTATTATTGTTAAATCCGACAGACAATATGAAAAATATTTCACTATTTTCCCACAGCAAGAGGATGCTATAAACATTCTTCCTCACTCAAGAAACCTATCTGGCAATAGAAATATGATCTAAGAAGCTTTGCGTAATTGTTTACTAATTAACTACTTTTATCCAATATAGCTTAGTCTCTTAAACTGTTCATCTGGATGGATGCGAATGTTCATATCCATATTTCACAGAATCACAGAACATGCTGAGTTGGAAGGGACTCACAAGGATCATCAAGTCCAGCCCTTAGCTCTGCACAGGACTATCCCCGAAAGTCACACCACATGCCCAAGACTATTGTCCAAATGCTTCTTGAACTCTGTCAGTGCTTCCCTGGGGAGCCTGTTCCAGTGCCCAACCACCCTCAGGGTGAAGAACATTTTTTTAATATCCAATGTAAACCTCCCCTGACACAACTTCAGGCCATTCCCTCAGGTCCTGTCACCAGTCACACAGAGCAGAGATCAATGCCTGCCCCTCCTCTTCTCCTCATGAGGAAGCTGTAAACTGCAATGACGTCTCTCCTCAGTCTTCTCCAGGCAAACCAGCCAAAGAATTTCAGGAAGGCTGTGATACCTTTAAAGTGGAAGCTGGTTTCTTCAACATATATAAACCATATTGACTTACACAGGTAACAGTTCAGGAAGTATGTGCGCGCTCTCTCTCTCTGAAGACCACTGGGATTGCATCAGACATCTGGTCTGCTCCCTCTACTCAGTGTCTGCACAAAAGAAGCATTCATAACAATGTCCTCCCAACACTGGGAAATCATAATTCAGAATTCCCAATACACTGAGATTGGCTTATACACCATAATGCTTTCAGAAGTAAAAAACTGGGAACTCTTCTACATTTCTTCTAAGGCTGTAAGTCTCTAGTGTTGCCATCTTTCCACTACAGATAAAATCACTAAGAGTTTACTTTTTTGAAAAAAATATATAAATCAGAGTTTTACATGTTCTATCATAACTGCAAAAGACAGACAATTCTTTCCTTATTTTCCCTTAACGATGTTACCAGTCATGTTTGTGCTTGGTATTAGACTTTAGATATTCCTCCACTATTTTGTATCTTCCTCTGGAATTTCTTGTTCAATTAGAATTAATAGCATTAATTTTTTAAACCTACCAAAGAGAAGAACATGTTGTGAAGTGCAGGTTTAACACTGGTTTTTAAGTGGCAGATGTTTTTACAGTCCTCAAAAATATTGCTTGTATCCCCTTGCAGATGTCCAGGATGTCTGAAACCTGGACAACTTCAACCTACATGAAGCTTTCCTAAGGTGGATCCTTTCAGCTAGCTTTTGCACTGGCACAAAAGTCCAACAAAACAGACTGGCTCAAATTTAGGAGCCTAAATAAACAAGTAAAAATGTACTTAAGATGCATCTATCCAAAGTATATTTGTTCACTTAATACTTTAGAAAGAAAACATGAATCATTTTGGAGAGGAACAAGCAATTCTTTCTCTGGAACACATTTCTTTGATAAAATAGCTTTAAAGATTATTCTTATATAGAGCTAGCAAGGACTTCAATTCTAGCACGCTACGAGTAAAAGTAAATGTTCAGTCTCCAATGTCTTTTTATGGATAACTGTGCTGACAAATTCATATTAAAATGGAACATGTAAATAATAAAAACATGCTTTATTTATAAACTTCTGTGAGTTTTTCATCATTTTTCAGATGAACACCAACATTTTATTGCTTTAATGTTCATTTTTTAAGTTAAGCATCAGCTCTATACTATTTCTATTTGTCATTCCATTGCCAGGGCCATACTTAGATTAGATACCAGTTTATCATTCTTTTACAGGTTTTCCATTGAAAATTTATATAACTTTTTTCCTTCAAAAACAAATCCTTTGTATGCAGAAGAGAACATATGTTCCTGACCCCTCTACAGAGATACTGTGATATAATCAAAAGGTATTTGTAAGATATTAGTGTCTGCTAAAATTCTTTCTGCTATAATATGAATAATTAAGATATAATTTCAGTCTTGATCAAGACACCTGAGGTACTGGTTGAAATTAAGTGAAATACACTTGAAATGAAGAGTGGGTTTATTTATTTAACTATTAAATGTACTACACTGAAAAGTGCAAAGTCTCTAATTCCCTTCTATATTTATGCCAGCATGTCTTACCTCAAGACATCAAAGCTGCATAGCGACCAACATAAAAAATACTTTAAAATTCCCATAACAGTACTATTGCTGCATTTTTCAAGGTCAGCCCCTTCTGTAGAGTGGAATTATAGGCACTTTTGATATAAATCAGAAGGATAATACCAGCAGCAAGGAGCAGCAGCCCAGTGTGTATTTGTCAGGAAGCAGCTGAAGCCAGCAGCAGCGACACCTTGTCTGGCCAAGGTTTGGGGTCGGACTCACAGCACCAGTAGCTGAGCATCATCGTCATAATCCCCATCTTGATCACTGGCCCAAGAAACCTGGTGGGGATCAGCCTGAAAATAAGCCAGCAGTTGCTCCCACAAAATGGGTGGGCCAGTGAACATGATAACTGATCCATAATACCACTAACTCTGTGTTTTTTCTCCAAATCCTTCATTAAAACTTCACAGAATCAATTAAGTTGTAAAAGACCTTTGAGATCATCCAGTCCAACCTATGACAGAACACCACCTTGCCAACTAGGCCATGGCACTGAATGCCACGTCCAATCTTTCCTCACACACCTGCAGGGATGGTGACTCCACCACCTCCATGGGCTGTCCATTGCATTGTCTAATCACCCTGTGAATAAATTCTTCCCAATGTCCAGCCTAAACCTCCCTGGCTCCTCATGCCCGTTCCTACTAAACATCTTTGGACCCCTCTAGCTGGAGTTTGACTGTCTTGCTCGGGGCCCACATGCTGCCTCTTCTCGGATCCCTGGCACGGCGCGGGCACAGGAGGAAAAGCAAGCACGGCCCTGCCTACCGAACCCTGCTTCCCAGGGAGCTGTTACCGCTGTTACCCGCTCCCCCTCGGCCCCCTCGGGCCAGCCGGAGCCTGCCCCGTGCTGAAGGGCAAACCGGCGGTGGGGACCAGCGGGACGGTTCGTGTCTCCCGGGGCTCTCCCCGCCCCTCACCCCCAGCGCCAGGGCACGGGGCAGCGGCTCCCCGGACATCACGGAAGAGGGGAAGCCGCACTCCCGTTAGCCCCGGCCAAACAAACACACAGCGCTGCCCCCGCACCCCCCGTGCCCCGGCAGCAGAGCCGGCGCCCTCACCTCCGCAGCGGGGCTCGATATGGCGCCTCCCGCCCGGCCCCTGCTCCGCCGCCATGTCCGCGGGCTGGGAGCGGCTGCGCGCTGGGCCCGCAGTGCCGGAGCGCTGCAGGACTGCGGGCTCGGGCGGCCCCGCTGGGGGCGGGAGGTGCCCCCAGGAAAAGAGGGCACGTCCCTAAGTATCAGAAATAGTGTGGCCAGCAGGACCAGGGAATTATTTGTCTCTTTGTACTCGGCAGTGGTGAGGCCGCACCTCCGTCCAGTTCCGGGCGCCTTAACTCAAGAAGGACACTGAGGTGCTGGAGCGAGTCCAGAGAAGGGCACTGGAGCTGGTGAAGTCTGGAGCACAAGTCCTATACGGAGCTGGGGTTATTTAGCCTGGAGAGGAGGAGGCTGAGCAGAGACCTTACTGTTCTCTACAACTACCTGAACGGAGGTTGTAGCTGGGTGAGGGGTGGCCTCTTGTCCCAAGCAACCAAGTGATGAGAGGTCATAGGCTTCACCAGGGGAGGTTTAGGTTGGACATGAGGAAGAGTTTCTTCACAGAAAAGGCAATTAGATGCTGGAATGGACTTCCCAGGGAGGTAGTGGAGTTACTGTTCCAGGAGGTGTTTAAGCAAAGCTGGTCATGGCACTTAGTGCCATGGTCTAATTGGCATGGTGGTTTCCATCAGTCATAGGTTGGACTGGATGATCTCAGGGGTCTTTTCCACCCTAATTGGTTCTGTGATTCTGCCGTCAGAGGGCCGTGGTGGATTGGGGTGTGGTCTCCAGTGCTGTCCCCCAGGGCTGGCACAGGGTGAAAGCATTCCAGAGAGGGCAACAGCTGCGGAGATAACTTGCTTTCCCGAGCAGCCTCAGGTGTGAGTGTTCGGCTTCCACTGAGGCTGCCAGCACATTTTGGTCATGGGTCTGGCACCTGACATGGCCATGGGGTGAAAGGGACACCACAGTGCTGCCTTGGGGTCCCTGTGCATGGTTTTCCATGTGCTCATCTGTGTGGTGGAGGGAGCCCCTCCATGCTCCCTTAGCCCTGAGATGAATGAAAAATAGGTGGTAGTCATGTGTTTCTAAACATTAACCTCAATCATAACATGGTCCTTTTTAAGCAAACACAGCTCAGGAAAGGCAGTGAGACACACCAGGCAAGTGACTATCAGACTTAAGGCTAATGGAGAGCAGAAAAAAACATTGTAAAAATTCTCTTTTTCAACATGGTACTATATTGCTTTAGGTATAATCAGATCATCTTTTGGATGACAAATGAAGCTATGCACAGGGTTAAAAAAAGAAGCTTTTATAAAACTTAACACAGTTACAGCTTTTGGATATAATGAAGTGTGCTGGAGATATCAGATTATGTGTCAACGTCTAAAATTTGATGTATTTTAGTCGAACCAAAGGTATTTGTCATTGCTTTCCTCTTTCCCATATGTTTTACATAGGTGTTCAGAATGATTTCTCAAGAATTTTGGCTCTACAGCAAATGTACAGGCAATGCTGGAGTTTATACTCAGATGCAGTAAAAAGTCGATATGATTTTTTTAGTACGTGTTTTGGGGTTTATTCACTAATGAGGCCTGTGTTGCCCTCTGCTGTCAGTAATCTGAGTTTACCTACCTGAACTTGACAATATGTTTCAGCAAGAATATTGTATACTGCAGACACATTTTCCCTATTTTCACATAATGAATTTCATCAGTACTAATCACAATGGAAAAATAATAGCCATTCATTTCTGTAAAGGATGTTAAAAATCACAAGTTGCTTAATTTATTAAATTATTGTACTGAATCAGATGATCAGTGGTCATTACTGAGTGGTCTCAAACCTTACCTTCCAGGTCCAAATATGGAGTGTCATCCAGTGGCCTATCTTAAATGTTTTGAAGTATCTTTGCAGCATTCATATGTCATGAACTCAGCAGCAACTATCATTGCAATATTCACAAGTCAGCAGTTTAGTTTCAGTTTGGGGCTCCCAGGATAGGGCTCTTAAATTATTGCTTTCTTTAGTCTTTCTCTATTTGTGTGGTTGTGAGCACAGTACATACAGGATTTTTTATGCCCTCAGCTCGAAGTACCTCACCTACTGCAGAGGCACAGAGCTCCCTGGGCAGGAAAGCACAAAAAGGAACATGACGTTCCTCATGATTAACCTTCCTCTGAGCAGGGATCAAAATGGAGGATGTCCCTCCTGGAGGTGTGTTCCTCACTCAAAGAGTTGCTTGGGCATCTGCATTAAATGGTCTTCAATCTAATGAATAAGGGATCATTATTCCAGTTTCCCATTTATAGAACAGATCCAGTGACGTTTTCTCAATTACCTATGAAGTAAAGCAAATCAAAACAAAAATATTATTAAAATGATATATTCATTAAATTTATATTTGCCATTTTATAATTGTGTATATGTATGTAATGATATATATGCACATCTTCATGTTTGCGTGGTTTAACAGGAATGTAATAAGCGCTACTCTAACAGTGACCACATCCTTGAGACTTCAGTATTGGCAGTGATAAATATCTGCTTCTCTAAATACCTTGGCTTCTATTCAACAAAGTGAGATATTTTGCCGGCTGATAAAGTATTAAGTATTCACAGAATTAGTAGGAAAAGTGTTGGTCAGTGTCCATTATAAGGTTCCTGTAAAGAATAGTATAAGTTTCAAATAAGCTTCCATATTTTTTTTTTCTGAAACAATGGTTCTATTTAAAGAAAAAAATAAAAGCAGAGTGCTTGGCTATTATTCATTCATAAAATTACTGTTTATATTTTTATTTTATTTTTAAAATTATGTCATATCATGTCATAACAGGACCCATGACATTCATTTAATGGTTCACCACTATTCGGGGCCCCTCCCCAGGCAGATGGAGCTCGTTAGCCCTGGAAGGCAATCCATCTACGTCCTGAGGACCTCGCTGCCACCGTCCAAGCGTGCTTGGCCCCGGCAGATGAACCTCAGGATTAAAGGGTGGGCTCAGTTCCGCGCACACTGTGTCTCACCTAAAAAATCCAATGTGCAGGCTGGAAGGTGGAAAGACCTTCCCCGGTTCTTCGTTCGCGAAGACTGGCCATTCACCACTATAGTTCTTTCTGAAGACCTTTCTCCAGTTTCAGATGTATTTGTTTGAAGGTTTTTGTGGCAAGAAGTCTGAATTTATATTGATTTTAGAGTTTCCAGAAAAAAAGCCAAATCTATTTATGATCTAGAAATATGATTCAGATGAAATTAGATGTTTTAAACAATCATCTCTTCCTCCATCCTTAATGATACATGGAAGAGACACTACACAAATGTCATGTCCATAGACTGTGAAAATCCGAGAATTGGGCCCTACTCTGGGACATGGACAGATTTAATTTTGTGAGAGTATCTCCCCCAACAGCATTTGGAGTGTGTTGATGTCTTGGGTGGCTGTTCATTTCAAAAGTCACTTTCACATTTTTAGGCTCTGATCCAGTTTGGAGAGGGAGATGGATGAGACTCTGAATTTTCTGAGGCTGGCATTGAGCTGATGCTACTTATGTGTGATCAGATAAAACCTTCAGCACAGAGCAGTGGATAAGTTTGGCAGTAGTGCTGCTCAGCTCTCCTGGTATGGCTGCTCATGCTGTTTATTTCCATGTCCTGAGATCCCTGTGCATTTTCTGTAACACTGGAATGTCCTGAACTTAGGGTGGATTATAAGGATGATGCACATAAAGTTAACTGGGTAGTGTTAATGAGACATTTCCCATGTGTTTCCTGGCTCTACCTCCTGGCAGGAGTACCGCTGCGTAGTGGGGGTATCATGCCACCAAGAAGACAAAATTGGATTGCCGGGAGTATCTGTGAAGAAATTCTGCCGGAGTCAGTGGAGTATTACAAAGCCATCTGAGTAACTTGCTTAGTTAAGTACTGCAGAGTACTTGACTTGAGAGAAATTGAGATAAACAGTTGTCTCTCTCCATGTCTCCTTTTCTGCTGTGAACACACTGAACCAATCTGATGTTAGCTAGTCAAATATGAATTTGTTGTGGCAGCCCTGGGGTTGTTTACGTACACACAGTGCCCTTGAAGTAGTAACTAAATGTTAAAGAACAGAGCTCTCAAACTATAATGGACATGATTTAAATCCATTGACGCTTCTCCTGAAGGAACCAGCAAGAAGATCAACTACAGAGTGCCCCTGTATGACATGGTGGACAGCAATGTCAGTACAGGAAATATGGGACAAATATATGGGAAATGGATCTGGACAGGGGGCATTACGTGCTTGATCTGCTTTTTTTTTTTTTTTTTTTTTGTCTTTTTCAGTGCAATTGAGCTTTCCAAAGGAAAATGCAGTCATTCGTAGATCATTTTCCTTAGAGGTATTAGCTAATTTGGAGCCACTGACTACATATATGATATGAAGAAGATTATTTATTCCTATTCCATTGCTTTGCAGTGATCCACAGTTAATTTTCATATCCCATTTGCTTGCACAGTCACTCAATATCACGAGATTCTTTGCAGCCACCTTTCAGTTTGACTGTTTGAACCATAAAGGCAAACATTTTTATCTTTTATCTTGCTGTTCCCACTCTGACACACATTTTCAATAGTGCACATAAGCCATTCTACAAGTCCCCCTTACCCTTAGAAAAGGTGACTGTTTTAACATTCTGGCAGTTTCAAAGAAGACAAAGAAAATTAGGACTGTCGTATATTTGCATCCGGGGCAGGAAGGTGATGTTAATGAATAACTCACTGTAAGTGAACATGTGGCTTTCCTGAGTACAGAATCTTTTCTAGCACTTTTTAAATCAACTGTGAACATTACTGAGTTTAGAATAAAATTAGTGCTTGAGGGGAGAATAGTTTTTTTTGTGGGTGAATTTGAAGATTACCTTATGGCATGTACTTCTTAAAGTTTTTTATTATGTACCATTTTGTACCATTATCATGTATGATAATTATTTTGCACCATTTTATCATGTTTGTGACTTCCTTTTTTGATGGTACTAATATAGTTGTAAATTGAGTCATTTTTCAGGTGGGAAGACAAATCTTATGCAGTATCCAAAAATACCATGTATTAAGCTATCAAATATAGCAAGAAAATATAATACTGCAGTGAGTCAAAACACAGAGGTTACAATGACTGTAATAACCTGCAGTGAATAAAACCCCAGAGATTTAATGTTAAACTGCCATCAACCTGAACTTAAGGCCAGATTCTGATTGCCTGCTTTACCCGCTTAAGTCTGATTTACTGACTCTACCCCGAAGGTGTCCAGTTCAGCAAACAGATTTTGGGCATCAGAGTTAAGCACTAATGTTCCCTGTAGAGCCAGAAGAAAGCAATGGAGCAGGGCAGTCAGCTTTAGAAAATTTCAAGAGCCTGAATGAGCTGCTAACTTTGCTATTGTCTGTCTATAGAACAAACAGTAAAAAATTAAACATGCCAAGAGAACACATGGGGCTTTTGCAAGTGACCTGCCTCCTTGGAATGATTCTTGGAGCATTTTGACTCTCAAGCTCTGCCTGGGAATTATTTGAGGGAGGGCTTGGACTTGGACCCTGTCAGAACATGTCTAGGGAGCTGTTCAGTGCTCCTGCACACTATCCAACTTGTTGGAGAAGCACCAACTTTTCATCGAAGTAAAAATGATATGAAGAAAAAAGGATTAAGTGCTGTTTTGAAGCAAGTCTGTTTCCTTTACCTGAGACTTTATTTCTATTGGCATCAAATACACTTTTTTATAATATATTGTATTATTCTACATAATATTTAGCTTTGAAATATTTCCCTTTCATTTGAAATTAATTAATAAAACCCTCTACATGTGGTATTTAGGTTAGCTTTAATCTGAGAATCTAGAAAGATCACTTTTTAAATGATTTCTAAATTGTGTCTAAAGAGAAGTTTTTTCTCTGGAGTATATTTGAAATAGAATTGGTATAATGCATTACAGAAATGTTGAGAAATTAAGAGATTTTCAGACTGAGTATTGGGTTATTTCCTAAAAGAAAAAAAATTTTAAAATCACTGAATCACTGTAGGCTGAATATTCCCCAACTAAATATTTCCCAAATAAAAAATTAATCATCAGTGTTCCCTCAATAGTTCTATAATGTGCTCCTCCTGAAGAACTGGGGAGGGTCAGAGAGACTGTGTCTAACTTTGTTGAAATCAAACTTTAAGGTCAGGTACTTGAGAGGTTAATAGCTATTGAAATTAGAAATTTGTTTCTATTAAAAATCTTTTGCTGTGATAAGCTTTAATGTAACAGTTACGACCAAATAAATTCTTAGTCACACTTTCTTGTATTTACCTTTTCATTAATATATTGTCTTGAGTTTCAACACTTCCAGTACATGCAGGTGTATGAATCTATCATTAACAATATAGCAAATTTGAAGTAAATATGAACCCTTTTTTTATATATAAACATAACATCTAATATCTGGAAAATGTTTTAAGTTTCTTTCAATTGCAGGTTAAAAGAACACATCTCTGCATTTCCATGTATTCACTGTTGACAATAAAAATGCCTCCATTAATTCTTTTTTCGGATGAAAAAACGTGATTCAAACTTTTTGTTACCACATTTAAGATTAAGTGATCACATCTGTTGAGTAGCTTTTGAAGGATGTAGGGTAGATTTGAGTCATTAGCTAGAAGCTCTTTTTTTCCCCATTAACTTGTAGGCAGAGTACTGTCTCCAAAGTGAGAAGACTTATTAGACTTAAAAGTTATAAATTATGTTATCAAAGTTCAAGCCACTTGATTATAGCACACATGTGACATTCTCAAATACTACCAATGCAGTTTTCTTCCTGTCTAAAATAATCAAGCAGATAATAGATTTCACATTTCACAGTAATGGAAAACTGTCAGGAACATTTTGAGGCATTAATGACTGTAGGCTTAATATGCCTTTAACTGTTTTCATCTGAAGAAGAAACGTGTAGCTTTTGCCCTGAGCAGTTCCATCTTTGGAATGAATGTTGCAAACAATATCAGTTAATTTGGTGATGCACTGATGTGGTTTATATGAATGTCTATACAGTATGGATTTATTTGGGTGCTTCTGCAGAAACTGTCTTTGAATTTATTCACAACAAAAAAAGATTTCAGTTTTGCTATTCAGATCTTATTATGTCAGAGTTATTTTTATTTTTCTGCTATGATGCAAACTATCTTGTATATGACAATCCTTTGTAAACAAATGAGAAACAACTTCAGCATCTACTACAGAAAGAATTGTGGCAGCTATTGCGGTTTGTACTGATCTGTGCAAATAATTTTTTTAACTTGTTCTCACCTCTATGGGGTAAAGTAGGCCTGCAGTCCAGGCCTTTTGTTCCTGAAGGTCAGTACATAAGGTTTCTTAAATGTTAATAATGCGTCATTGGTTTTGCTATTTTTTCTCTACCAGTTGGTAACATCATCTGTTAATGATGAATATTAAATGCTTATAAAATTATAAAGGAATTATTCCTAAACAATGATTTGTGTGACTCAAAGACAGTGATGACAAATAAGGTATTTTACATACTTTATTTTTAATGAAAATATTCCTCAAAGGCATGGATCCACTTAACAACTTGCTTAGCTCCCTAAAGAAGGAAATAAAGCTCCTCACTTTCTTCCTACTTGTTCAGTAGGTGGAATATTTACCTGATGTCTAAGACAAATAATTTGTCAATAGAATTGCCTTATTAAAGTTAAGGGCTTGACATGCTTGAAAGACCACAGACCCAGAGGGGTAACAAAATCTGGGAGGAAAGGTGTGCTACTGCAGGACACCCAAGATAAGAAGAAACTAACAAAACCAGCTCAGCACAGCTCAGTAATAATAGAATAGTAAACACTGAAGACCACCAGGTCACCCAAGATAAGAAGCAAGCTCAGCAATAACAGAGTAGTAAACACTGAATTTATATTAGATGAGTGAAATACATCAACAGCATATAAATAGTGGTCATCTTTTCTCCTTGGTGTGCTAACTTTGTAGCTTTGCAGCTTTGCTATCTAGCACCCATTTGCACTAATATAAAATAAACAAATACGTCAGCTTTGTGTGTGATTGGCTTACTGCACAGTGGGTGATGAACCCTGATTTTTGGTACAACATACCCACTAAGTAAGAAGATAAAATTATGTCACCAGAAGTAGCAGCGTCCTCTTAAATACTGCTTTATGTTCTTGTGAAATAGAAGGCCTAAGTGTAGCCTTGAGAAGAACTTTAGAAATAAAAGCATGTAGAATTTGTAAAAAAGTTAGACAAATAATACTTTAGAAACCCTGACCTTGAATTATAAAATACAGTAGTATTACACTCAAAGCATGTATTATAATTAGAATAACTCATAAAAAAGTGTACTCTGCACCTTGCATTTTTCCATTTGCATCGTTGCATTAAGTTCAAGGCAAAGTTTTATGGTTTTGGTTTGCTTTTCTGTAAAGAAAAGGATACAAAAATACACTACTAATAAGGCAAATATGAAAAATAAGATTAACTTCACTATAATGAAATGTCCATTATCAGGTATCTTCTGGGCATAGACCAGAAATTAGTATAACATTGTCCACTCCAATTTCTCCAGTTTTTCCCTTCCCACGTTCTGATTCAAAAGTGACCTGTCACAAAAAAATACATGTATTAGCAGTGAACATGTAGACTATGCAAACATTTAGCAACTCTTAATGTTAATTAATTATAAGTCTGTATCTGAGGAATATTTTATCACAATACAGGACTTAATGACTTAAATCCTTGCCGTTTTTAGAGCTTCCATGTGTTACTGGAACTATATTTAAAATCCTCTGTGGAGATTAACAATACCAAATGGATTACTTTAATAAGATTATTTATTTTCATTGTACAAAGAAAATGCAAATTGAGTGAAATCCTCTCATAATAATGTAGTTTTATCACAGTATGTGATGTTAATGCACTTCATTTATTAAAGACATTGCAACTGTTCATTTTTGATCTATTTGGATCCTTGGGTTTTTTGTATATATATATATATATATATATATATATATATATATATATATATTTACTCTCATGTATATTGAGTATAGTATGTATATAACATGGAGATAGGAGGTTCATTTTTATGAATAGAATGCCCGGGGTTTTATTTTCTAGTCTTTTTCTGCTTTATGTGAGGGCTTTTCTACGTCATTCCAGCTGTGCAAAGGACCTTGAAAAGGGCTTGCATTTCCTTTATAGTCACCATATTCAATTATATAGTAGATGCCTTTGCACAGCACTGAAAACGTTCAGTCACATAAATGGAAAGCAGACCCCAGAATGCCGAGGAGAAACTTGCTGAAGTCCTGAGTGAGGCAGTTTTCAGGTGTCCACCAGTGCACAGTATTCAAAGGTGATTGCCCACCCTTGATCATACATGATGTTGTCTCCTTTTTCTATAATGGTTTGGCTTAGTGTGGCTTGAGAGCACCCTCTTCTATGAAACAGAAAATTTTCGTTTTTCCAGGCATGTATGTAGGCTTCTGTTGCATGAGATATTAAGGAGAGATTTTGCTAACTTGTGTTAATTTATGATGTGATGCAGTTTTTTTACAAAATGACAGAATTACTGGTATCAGTGTTCTAATCAATTGTGGTAATTCACTTCTGAAACTACAACCAGGTGATAACTTCTCTGCCTCCTAAAATGTGGGCTCCTGTTTCCCCTTTCAGATAAGCCTTTCAATTGCTGATGCCTGTAAAACAGTTGGTGGAACGCTTGAGGATCAGGAAATTAAACTGTTGTGTTGGTTATGGTAATTGGCTTTTAAATTCTGTTATACTTACATTGTTAGTTGTCTCAGCTCCCTGAAATATCTCTATTTTTCCAGTTCTCCACCTTTCATCTTTTCCTGTGTTCTGCTCCCAGACAGGGGCAGTTTTTTTGTTTGCCAGGAACACTCGAAGTTTCCCCACTTTCTCACCAGCAAGCCGATAACTGAAAATCAAGCAGTAGCTGCTTTTTGGTTTCAGGTCAGTGAGAAGAAGTTTTAGACGCCCCATATCCTTCTTATGTCCCACAAAAGCTGGAACTGCCATGTAGTACCCATCACCTTGTAACACAAAAAAAAAGAAAAAAAAAAGCATCTTTAATGGATTTGTGTTATTTATGAGCAAATTGAATACACCTCCACTAAGAAAATAAGGGGAAGCTAGTTTACTTGAATAATTTAAAATCAGACTGGAGAAAAGCAGCAGGGAGTGTACTTTGCAAGGAATAAGTTTGTACGGTTGGAAGTCAGATCAGTTTACAGAGGAGATGAGTTCATATTTCACTGGCAATTACAGTCATTCTTCCTCGCAGTATCTTTCTAAGGCAAAACCATGTGTTTTTCAAATGCAACAGCCTGAAACATGCTGCTGTGCCTCTGTGGTCAGATGATTTCAGTTCTTTAACTAGCTCAGTTCTCTCTCCACTGTCCTCTGCACTGAGGAAAAACTCTTAAAGGAACTGATAGCTTATTCCCCGAGTCCTGGAGGACCAATGAAGTGACAGACACACACACAAAGTGATGAAGGAATAAGACATCTGGGCCCGTAAAGAAAGTCATAATCAGCAGATGTTAGTTCAGTGAGACAGAGTAAGGCCAGGATACGGTCTTCCTGGAAGTGACAGCACAGAAAAGGGATTTTGGGAATTATATGGAGCAGGACAAGAAGGATTAATGAAGAAAGACTGGGATGGAAAGACTGAGGGAAGAGGGAGAGAATGTGCATGTAGGAACTGGAGCAGTGGCCTGCAGGATCTGTAGGATCCGCTGGTCCCTACTGCAGCAACTTCTGCACATTTCCTGTGTCACGGGGAAGAGATATCCTTTCAAACAAATTCTTCCAGCCACACCTTTTTATGTACACCCACACAGCAGTCACACATTGCACCCATAGAGCTCTTTCTCAGGTTTGTGCAGGCCTCCTCTTGGTACCTGGTCAGGTATCGGTTGTTCTTGAATAGCACCTTTCCCTTGGCTCATTCTGAGGAATGCTGTCACTACTTTGTCTTGCACAGTTTGAAACTTCTGAGCAGCTACCCAAGTGATCTAAGCCATGTGAGTGACTACATTACCATACCCACCTAAATTATGGATGTGTGATTAAATGACTTACCAATCTTGGAGAGACACAATATGTAGCTGCTAAGGTATCCATTGCCTTGTACCTTGCAATTCTGAACAGTTATGTTCTAATAATTTTTCTTACAATTTGATTAGTTTGTACTGAAATATGTTGCTGACTACCAGCTGCTACTGGATATTTCAAAGAAAAAATATGCACTCCCAGTATCCTCTGCCTCATTTCTTCTTTTATAAAAATAACCCACTGATTAAAAAGCTAATTTTTTGATTCTGATTCTGGTTCCCCTCCCTCCCGCGTTTTTTTGAGGGGGTGAGCCATCAAATCAAAGCCTAGATAGAGGACAGATATTTAAATACCTCTGTCACGATCAGCAGGATTCCAGTCAAAGTCATCATCAGTATCTTGTTTCCAGTCACAGACTCCTCGACTGAAGCTGCAATCAACTGGATAAAACAATTTGGCAAAGAGAAACACTATATCATGGGTACTGTTAAAATAATTTGCTCATTATTCATACCACTATTAATGTACAGGTAATTCTAAAATTATGTATAATCTGAGTTCACATAGTCTTGACCTAGATTACGTTGCAAAAAAACCCAAAACATTAGAATTTATGTAGTAATCCTTTCTTTAACTCACAGGAAAATCTACTGTCCTTTTTTATTGCCAATCTTCCATCTGCACATGAGTTTATATGCTATGACTGCTGTATACTGAGTATCTGCTGATCCCCAAGTGTAGTTGGAGGTGTTAGTGTCAGAAGTGGTTTGGGATCTGGCAAATTTAGAGCTCTCCTCTCCGTTTGTTACACTGCTGTAGTTGTAATCAGCTGAGATCAGCTCCAGTTCTATCCGCTGAGAGAAGCTGGCCTCCCATGAGCTGAATTCCTTATGTCAGAACTTGATACTCCAACTACCTGGAGCTGGGAATAGCCCAAACCAGTTGACCTTTAGAGGATCCTGAAGGATGAACTGAAAATGGTGCCACCCAGAGCACACCACAGCCTTCATGACTGTGGAGATGAAAAGCATTACATGCACAAAAGAAACACTGTGCAGTGCAAGCATGACAGATCAGATTGAGAGTAATACGTCAGCCATCTGAACTTCCTCAGAAAGATGCATCTTTCTTCTTCTAATAATGTATTTTATCATGAGACAGAGACATTCAGAACATGGCATTTAGAGAGCTCTGCTGTATAAATCAGCTGTTTCTGAGTATGTCTAAATAGGAAAAAATGTCAGCCAGCACATCTGTCTGTTTTGTTTGTTTAAGGTTTGGAAGTATTTGTGGATTGGTTTTGTTTGAAACCCACCTTGCCCTAAAAATAACCTCAGCTACAGCCAACCCCAACACTTCAGCCCCTGCCCACTCACTGGTACCTCCCCAGGAGTTTGCTATTGCCCTGTAAATCCATCAGCTCATTAAAATCTCTCAGTCCCTCCTTATGGATTGTGGGTTTTTTCCATGGTTCTCAGAAGCAGGTCCATATCGTCAGCTTCATGATTCTGTACATTACAAGGGAAACTGTTTCCCACTATGAGAGAAGGGGAGGGTGCCCAATAATCATAGAATCATTAAGGTTGGAAAAGACCTCCAAGATCATCAAGTCCAACCTTTGACTGAACACCACCATATCAACTAGACCATAGCACCAAGTGCCACATGGAGTCATTTCTTGAACACTTCCAGGGATGGTGACTCCCTGGGCAGCCTGAAAACCCTTTTGGCGAAGAAATTCTTTATTCCTTTATGCTCTGCTTTAACCAGAGCTACACTGCGGTGTCTGTTATAGCTCCCAACAGGCAGTGGAGTTTTCTGCTTCAAAGTGCATGAAGCCATTTTCTAAGGCACAGCAGAAGCTTAAGTTCTGTATATAAATTGACAGGTCTTGGACCTTCTGTGCTCCCCTGACTTTGTAATGATTTTTTAATGTGAAAAAGAACATGTAGCATCATCTTACTGTGATATCCACAAGACTTACTGATGAATAGGGAACTATAACAAATTCATAGCCAGGTTACGTAAGATTCAGGGTAAATATTTATTCAGTCTTGTGCAGGGGAAACTCCTACTGACTTCTGACAGAGGACCAGAAGTAAAACCAAGATAAAGCAGACAGACACTGGCATATTATTGTGTGTCATGAAATGTATTCTCATTTTTTATATGATAGAAATTATTTAATTTGTTTATGATTATGAAATTATTCAAGTGAAGTTCAATTACAAGTCAGGTTCCAGTGTGAGGAAACTTTCTGTATATGGATTATAAACAGTTCTGTTTGGAAAAGGACATAAACCCAGCTTCTTACGTGGGAACTGGCAGAATGGTTTGGCCAGATATTGTCTCTAACGTGTTCACCAAATCTTTGGTTTGTGTTAAAGGCTTTTAAACTCATTCTGACTTGCCTGATACAGGTTGTCATGAAAACATACAATACATAAGAAACTAAATACTGTAGAAAAAAAAAAATCTACCTTCTTGCTCTGGTCTTGACACTGGAACTTTCCTATGTGCCAGGTGAGGGCCAAAGGCAGCTGCTTCTTTCACCTTGGGAACTAGGAAAAACAACAAGTGCTGAGTCATCATGGAAACAGAAAATGGAACTTTATTTCTTTGTACCAGATGGTATCATTTATTTAAATGAGACAATGTATGTATTTTCACTCTACTACCAAACTCCCATTCCTAACCCCAGTCAGACACTAACTCTGAATTTTAAAACTTGGTAGATGTATCTTGTGCCAAACTGGAAGAGTCAGTACATCAGTGAATGTTAGGTGCATTCTCCAAGACACTGGCCTGAAGAAGGTACTTACTTAAGAAACATTATTTTTCAGCAACAGCCTCAAAGACCAAGGGATAACCTCTCCTGTCTGGTGAGGCGGAAAGTTGTAGAAGTTTACGTATTCTTGTTTACGCTGAATAATACTCTGAAATACTTTAAGTATTTTAAAGTTCTGTGATTAAGCTTCTTTTGTACTATTTTAAGTGATTAATATAGAGGTGGACTCAAAAATAATGACAGTCTCGATTTCTTTATACATATTCTGTGTAAGTAAATAATCACACATGAGAGAAATGATCTGCTTTCACTGGTAGAGGATTCTATCCTTTGCAAACACATAAGCAGATGATACCTATGATATATTCTAGCACACCTCTGAAAGGAGGAGCTTAAACGTGTCATTTCAGAGGAGGAATGAGGGAAGATCCTCTGTATTACTGCTTACAGAAGGTTTTAGTGGAAAGTCCAAAAGACTGAAGTTCACTTTTCAGCCACACCCTGTGGGCCTCTGTGCTAAGAAAAGCTCAGACTGCCTCAACAATGCCAGATGATATGAGCTCTGGAAATTATTTTTCCCTACTCAGCATTGTATCATATATGCAAATGCCAAATATTTTAAAAGTCATTACTTTCACATGCATGCACATTTGTTCAGAGGGGAGTTTTTTTCCCATGAGTTCAACTGAACTAGTGCTTTCCATCTAAATACTCCAACATACAGTTGTAAACAGATACTCAATTTTACAAATATACTTGGAACTCAGAGCCTCTTAGCACCATAAAGGCTAAGCCATCTACTTAATCTTTCTTCTCCTTCAAAACTGTCAAAAATTGCTTTGTGAACACCAGTGAGATCACACTCTTAACGAAGAGGCCCTGGAGGTATTTCCAGAGGTGCTGAATTGAGCTGAGAAAGGAGACTCATGCAATTTTATGAGCTTTCTGTTGAATTGCCAGGAGCGTGTCCTCTCTTGTTGTCCTTGCAGCCTTCCCCTCACCCAGACCGTTGCTTAAATCATCTGGATAATATCCTTAAGGCAGGGATTAATACAGCTTTCTCCAAATTAATACATATCTACAGATACGCATTTAGGAATAGGCACATAGAGATTAGGTGTTAAGTTTACTGTCATGCCATAAACTTGGCCTCATACTTAGTGAAAGGGGCTCAGGTTGTGAAAATCCTTGCCAAAATGAAGAGAGGTACTAAAATATGATCGGTTCTGGAAAGAGTGATTTAACAGAAGACAACAGCTGCCAGCATGATTAATTTGTGAAGTTACTGAATTACACTTGAATTCACTTGAGGGATATACGTGCAGGTGTAGCTGTGTGCTATCAAGTGAAGAACTGTCATGCACAGAAAAAGAGTCCAGTTTTGTATCCAAATCTATTTTTGTTTTCAGTCAGGCATGACAGTCAGGTTTTCCACTTACTGAAAGATATCAGCTGCTTATTATCAGAAACTGTAAACTTCAGCTAAGAGAAAGGTTTCCAAGAAACCTTACTGCTTGGAAAGTGCCTATCTTTTATATCAAACCATCATCACACATAGCCGGGATACAAAGTTTACTCCCTGTTAAGTAGTAGGCAGGAGTCAAGATTACTCTTTTTAGCTCTTCTGGTATCAAGTAGTCTTGTAGAAAGGCAGGCCTCATCCCATGTTCCCTAAGAACATACTCTCACCAGTGAAAGTGCACAGAGTCCCACTTTAGGCACAGCAGAGTCCATCCTTCTTTCTCTACTGCTGAAGCCCTCCCATCTATTTACCTGCAGCACTAGTGACTATGAAATCTCTACATATAAACCCCTTCATATGTTGGTGCACACATTCTTAACCATTCATGTCATCATGATACTCTTATCAGGTAAGATGGGTTGATCTTCAGAGCAGGAATTAGTGGCAGAACCCATGTAACAGACTACTATCAAATTCCACAGTAATTGTGTCTATGAATGTCTGTGACAAGCTGAGCATAAAAAAAATGGAGATGTTCTGGTCCTGAAAACAACCAGCTCATTGCTTACACAGGTTCTTGCATCTGCAGGAAATTCAGTGTTGCTACCCTCAACATATATCTTTAAGCCATGTCAGGTATAGTTTGTCCGTTGTATTATACATCAGGAAGGGCAGCAGGGAAGGAAACACATCCTTTTATACAGTGTACAGCAGTGCCCTCCTAGAAATGCAGGCAAATACCGGTTCACTCTGCCTGTCAGAATTGTTAGCACTCGTCTGCCAATTGTGCCAACTTGGAGCACATAAGTTCTTTGGAGCTGGGTTGCACCTGGCTTGCTTGGACTACAGCTTGCATGAGCTGAGGGGTTGTCTGAAAAGTGCCACGTAGATAGACCCTCAAGTCAGTCTGTGAGTCAAATAAGGGCCAGTGAGATCACAAAAGCAATAGGAAGCTTCAGGAGCACATCTGGAAAAGCAGTGCTTGGAGTAAACTACAGCATTTAAAGGTTCAAAGTAAAGAAAAACAACAACAATAACAAACAAACAAACAAACAAAACCCAGATGAAAACTGAACCCCCTAACACAACAAGCAGAAGCTCAGTAGAACAAGGCTGTGGAGCACTGTTTTATGGACACCCCTCAGGAAACAGTACAAAAGCACTGTTAAGCATCTGGTAAGTTACTGGTGCTAAAGGAGCTTTCTGAAAACACTGATAGATTTTCCTTTCTGTGCACTTGGTTTCACCTCTCTGCTTTGCCACATGCTGTATATAATGTTACTTATAGTGCATTTGGAAACGGTATTTTAGTCTGAAAAAATATGGCTTTGTTTATAGCCTGGAAGTAATTTTCTATTTGTCTGCAGTAATGCATGTGCTATCCTTAAAGCTTTGATTCCTTTTTTTACCCCCATTATTGTGACTGTATTTTTTTATAAAGCATCTGTGGCATCACATTGAACTCTTGCTGAGGCTATACTGGAAGAGCAAAGATATAGCAGAATATAAGCACCCATGTATTTAACTGTGCTAGTTGTGGGCAATTTGGTATATTTTTATTTCTTGTTACTACTGTTTGATTTTTCTTTCCCCTGGAAAATGCTGGTGGCTGGTTTTGCCTAGGTAGTCTAGTTACTCTGATGTAAAAATAACATACTGAATTTGGGAAAAGTAACTAGCTCTTGGTAATTCTAACACATAGAATATAAAGTACCTGAAACTGCAGCATGTGGGAACTCTCACAAAAATGATACTTGCTGTGTTCTCCAATGTTCAAAGCTCACTAAAAAACCCAACCAAACAAACAAACAAAAAAACCCAGAAAACTAGAGTGGGCACTGTAAAAAAAATCAAGCAGAATATAGAAGTAGTAAATTTAAGACTAGCTTCCTATATACACAGTATATCACTATGTCAGACTAGAAGGAATATACCATATCTCTGCTACCACATCCTGCTCTGAAAGAATTACATTTGCCAGATGTCCAACATCTATAGCTCTAGACTGAGATGTGGTCTGAGCATTATAGCTCACAGAGTGGTGTAATTATCAGAAAATAATAAGATTAAGAACAAACATCATGATTAACTGAGAGAGAGCTCTTGTTCAAAATTAAGAACCCTGAAACCATAAGGGAAACTGCACTTTTAGTATTGCCAAACAAACCAGAACCCAAAACCTCTTGGTGCTACCAAAGGAAATGTCTCTGTAATAACACAGCTGGTTACATGATACTACGGAAGTTTCAAGCATGATATGAGTTTCATAAACTGATAAAGTAGAGAATATAGAATTTAGTTGCAGTTGGCAATACCGTTCTGGATTACCAATGGTACCTGAAAAGCACTGAAATGTTAGAAGCTGTCAGAATTAAGGTTGTGCTTAATCAATGAATTAATTGTAGCTTGAGTGTAGCATCTCTACAATCATTGCTTGTACAACCAAGTACTTTGGTCCAGCTTTCTGTGTCTTCTTCCATATGTAGAAAGGACATTTCTCACAGAGTAAGGAGCGTGCCAATACTTTGCTTTACTCTCATTTTCTATACATCTGCAAATTTTGCAATAAATAAGACATATTTATTGAGCTATTTAATATTAATTAAGAATTATTAATAAAACAATATTGATAAATAGTCTATCGATAAATAAATATTCCTATTTATTCAGCTGTGCCTTTCACAACAAAACATATCCTTCCTTCACACTGAACACGGCAAAGATCCCATGGAAAATAGTAATTTGAAGTCATTAGAGATTGTATCATAAGATAAAAATATAAGGAAAAAATTTTTATGGATGTCCTTAATTTTGATATATCTTAAATGTTGGGGGCTTCACTGTACTACCTTTAACTACTGGAGTTTGGTTTTTTAAGTGGTGAGTAGCAATTTTGATGAAGGTTCAGTATTTTGATAGCTGACCTATTTTAATAATTTCCATCTCCATCCTTTATTTCCCTACAGTATTTTTCTGTGACTCCCTATATACTTATTATTTAGTAAAACTGCTATGATAAAATAATAGACCAATTTAAAGATAAAAAATTAAGATCTCTGAAAAGTGTGACCTATCTATTTTTCCTAATTAACTACTCTTCCTGGAAGACAAAGAATACCTATATTAATAATACAAGAGGCAGATGCTATGTGAATACTTGAGGGGATTATATGGAGGAACTTAATGTGGTAGTAAAGGAATCTGCTGAATAGACACCCTCAAAGAAGGGAAAAAACATGATGTACAAATTTATGAGCAATAAAATTTGAGCTAATGATGTACTCCAAAGGATCATTCAATATCATTAAAAATTAAAGTGCTTTTAGAGCCAAATGTTCAAGCAATTAAATGCCTAAATCATGAATGAACTTTTATTAATAACAAGGATCAATTATAGCTCATGGAAATTTAGGAGGAAAGGAAACACAGTTAACAAACTACCTATCCTGAAATGAAAATGCAAATGGCACAATGCCTGAAGTCCTAGAATCACAGTTGGCATCAAACAAGAGAGTCATAAATAATACAGAGTTCACATACTTGATGAAACTACATCTTGAGCATACTTGCTATCTCTGTGTCACACAGCACACTGACTTTCCGCCAGTATCCCCTGGCAAAATAAAATCTCTCTAGCATGTTCAGCATATAAATCTCTTGTCCTTATAATGGAAAATTCTAGCCAAATGTAAATGGAACAAAGACAGTATAGGCAAAAATAGGGATAAAACACAACGCTTAAATATTTTCAAGCAATGATATTCATTGTCACTGCTGTCAGCTGTAGTGGTAATTTTGTAGAAACAAGCAATCTCTGTCTAGCCCACGTATATGGTGTTAAATATTCTAGTTTAGATGAGAAAGTTTTTGAAAAGAATCTCACCATCATTATGACAAAAAATCTCTTCTGTATTATTTGGTCTCTTACATGGACAAAGGATTTTCCCTGTGTGCGCTCATTCAAACAGATCTGGGAAATGAATGCATTTCCAATAGTGTAGCACTGAGTACTCAGCTGGAAGGTTACATGATCCACCCTTTGCAATTGCATCAGGTCATGTAGCCCAGTGTAGGAAATCATGTTCCCCTTGTATCACCAGGCAGAGAGAGCAGAGCCCTTATGTCCTTATAAACAACAAAAGATGGTGTCCCTACCCTTGGGGCAATCCTTCCTGAGCTTTCTGGCAATCCTTCCTGAGCTGTCCAAGCAGGTTACAGAAGAAACCTGTTGAGATGTCTGAGCTACCTCCTTCCGTCCTTGTCTCCCTCCCTCACTCCATCCTCAAAAGGCAGAAAGGGATAGGAGGGCTGATTTGTTTTTGTTTTTTTTTTTTAACTAATGGGCTGTCTTTCCTTACAATTGAAGAAGAAGAAAAGCACACAGTCCTTTGTGGCACAGAATTTTGAATAAATGTACCTATAACTAATAACAGTATTACTTATACATGTTTATTATTTACAGTAACTATGATCAGAACCTGTTAGTATTACGCCCTTAAAAGTGCTAGACTAGCAATATTCCTGTTCAAAAAGAAAAGCTTTTAACCCTACAGAAATCACATGTATGGGGAAGCACACTCTTGCCAAGGGTTAATCTCCCTTCAGGTTCTACTAGCATTTGGCTGTTAATTTTTCAATCTTTTTGGGTCCTTCCCAGTCTAACCACATTTAGCCCAGTTTATCTGGTCAATTCGCACCACACTCTGGGCACACAGAAGCTGCCCATTAACTCACCTTCATGAAGAAGCCAGAGTACCTGAGAACCTAACAAAAGTCAACACATGTATATTGCAACTGTCTTCCACTCACTTTCTCCATACTTTCTGCAAAACTCTGACCAGCTTTGGTTTCATTAGCATGACTGGGAAGAGTTATGTCCTTCTTTAGGGTAGTATTTTGTCAGAAACGTGGTGAAACAAGATTCACTAATTGTAAGAGTATGGTCATCAGAAGACCCGTGTTTTATGGTTTCTTGTGAGAGAACAAAGACAAGTCACTTAATCTTTTGTTCGGAGACTCTCAAATGCATCTGACAGGAACAGCATGACAAGGCTGAACCACAAAGGTAGTTTGCCACCCAGTGAAAACTTCAACGCAATTTGGCATCAGCTCTTTTAGGTAAGTAATTTACGAAGGGATCCTTATAAGACAGATAGGTAGTGGCATAAGCTAGTCAGGAGTGAAAGGTTGAGTAAAGACATAGTCTAGCGCTTAGGTAATGTGTCTGATATGGCTGGCCAGAGGAAGAGTGACATCCTGAGCACAGGATGCTTCACGTTGGAGGCATGGCACCATTAGCAGAAATTTGTCACCATTTCTTCTGGTTAAAAGCTAATGTATGGAAGTGTATTTTTGCATGTGGCTAAGTGGCAGCTGTTTTGATGTTTTGGAAATATCACTGATTCTTGAATTGTGAGTCACAGAATCATGTAGGTTGGAAGAGCCATTTGTACATTACCTGATCAGAAGGTTGCTCAAGGTCCAGCTCAGTCATATTATGAAAATTTCCAAGGATAGATATTTCCTCTCTGCATATCCATACCAAATTTTATTCACCTTCATGGTGAAATATTCTTTTCCTTACATCTAATGAGATTTTTTTTTTTCTTCTGACTTGTATTCATCACTTCTTGTCCTATTGTTGTATATTTTCAAGAAGAATCTGGCTGTTCCTTCCCTATAACCTTCAATTAAATAGTAGCTATAAGAGCTCTCCTTTACTCTTCCCTCTTTAGGTTGAAAAAGAGTTACTCTCAGGCCCCTATGCTTGTGGAGCATACTCATGCTAGTGTGTCCTCATCTGTCTTAAAATGGAAAGTTCAAAACTTCCCTTTTACTGCAAAGTTTCTGCCTAAGCAGTCATCCCATGTCTGTAATATTGCATGAGGCTTTTATCTCCTTTTCCATTTGCTTTTGTTGAACTTCATACTGTTCCTGTCAGCTTCCTTCCACAGCCTGGTCAGGTCCCCCTTAATAGCAGCGCTGCCCTTTAGTGTATGGGCCACTCTTTCCATTTTGGTATTGTCAGCAAACCTGAAATATGCCATTAGCACTCACTGTTAATATTTGCAGGAAGGGAGAAAACTGGTGAACTAAGTCCTGACTTTGCTCTGTTTATCAGCTCCCAAACATAATTTGAGGAAGCAATATTAGTCTATATCCTTAATCTAACTGGAACAGTCCAATTACCACTGAAAACAAAAGAAAAGGCAATTTTAGAATAAGCTTGTATTCTCAAATGTATTTAGGTGAATAATCACATTTTTTCTTGGCTATCTTACATTAACACTGCTATAGACGATTTTTTTCCCAGAGGACTTTAAAATTATCTTTCCTTTAAAAAAAATATGTGTCTTTTCAAATTAAATAGAAATAATTTGAATGTTAACTTAAAGGTATTTTGTGTTCATTTTTATTATTATAATTTAAATTACTGTGGGATAGTATATATTATTTTTCTATACTTTGAAAAACAGAAAGTATCATAAATAACCTATTGACAGTGTGTATTTTTCATGTTACGTATTTTAGGCACTACCTTGAAGAATGCTTGACTGAGCCAGCTGCACTAAAAAATAATTAAAATAGTAGAATTGCTTGGATTGGAAGGGACCTTAGAAATGATCTAGTTAATGCATTTGAAAATACATTTGCAAACAGTAAGAAATTGTGCAACATACAAGATAATAGGTGGAAAGAAACACCTGGAAGCAAGCTGAGGAAACCTTCATTAGTCTTCCTGATAAATGACTAATGTCAGAAATCAAGCAAGACTTCTGCTCAAATACCTTCAAATACTTTAAATTTGTGAGGGTCCATTCAGATAAATTCTTACATTTAATCAAAAGGAATAAAAAAACACTCTGGGATTTGTGTAGTTACTTTTCTGTTGGGAATGTCACGAACAACAGTGGTGCCTATTACATGGTCTGTATTATTGGAAACACAAGGAAACCAAAGTCTATGTTTTACCTTTGAACAATGCACACAACTCAGGATGGTAAGCACGCCTATCAGAAATCAAGGCTAATTATTGTCTTAAAATCAAGCAGCACATGATCTTGTTTTGCTGGAGCTTCAGTGAAGAAAATGAGAAGAAGCTTCCTGCTATCTGTAAGATTCTCTGAAAGCACAGCCTGCAGAGCACCGGTCAGGGTGGTGCAGTCCCCCTCTGCTCACATTGACTGCAGGCAGATTCCCTACAAAGGAGATTTGATACCCTCACTCTAACCAGCAGCTGTGTTATATTGCTTTTTGTACAAGGGCGTGTAGTGATAGAACAAGAGGGAATGGCTTTAAATTGAAAGAGGGTAGGTTTAGAGTAGATAGTAGGAAGAAATTCTTGACTGTGAGGGTGGTGGGACAGTAGAACAGGTTGCCTAGAGAAGTTCTGGATGGCCCATTCCTGGAAGTGTGCAGGGCCAAGGTTGGATGGGGCTTTGAACAACATAGTCCAACAGGTGTCCCTGCCCATGGCAGGGGGATTGTAACTAGATGATCTTTAAGGTTCCTTCCAAACCTAACCATTATGTGATTCTATGATTCATTTTCTACAAGTAAATTCTTCTCAAGTGTCTATGATGTTTTGTCATGGTTTTGTTAGTGTTTATATATATTTTTATATTGAAGTTAGATTTTTTTTTTTAAACAAAGAAACTTACAAAAGACATCTCCTCTAAGGCTTTGCTCATCATCAATTTGATTCTCAAAGTCTTCCTTCGCCTCTTCATCTGACTCTTCTGCCTCCTCTTCTGTAGTAGCTTCAATTTCTTTCTCTTCCTCACTGTAGCTCCCACCAAGCTCAATACCACCTTCATAGTCCAATAACTGCAAGTGGGTCTTAGAAGGCGATGTCACCGCTGCCTCTGGGATCACATTCTTGATCGTGTCATGCTTTTTCACACTATTTTTATGTGCAAGAAGTTTCTTAATTGTGTCTTTAGCTGTTCCAGGGATTCTTGCAATTTCCTTCACTGACTTTTCAGGGATAACTAGAACCAAGAATAAAATAGTGAATATTAATCTAGGCAATCATTCAGCAATGAGACCATTTTTAAATAGGACCATGATGTCCTTTACAGTGTCTGGAGACCCATATAGCTAAATTCTCTACTATGAGATACAAGTTCGGCTCTGCACAGAACTGAACACGTGCACGTGTTCAGCTCTTTATGTGTTGTGTAGACAGCTCTGTCTGAGTTACAGTGTAGAAAACCAAAGCGATCCTCTGTCATGAGTGCCTTGGACTCCTGTGTAACACAGGACGTTACAGCCCCTTACATTAATTATCTTTACACTGAAGCTTGTGTTAAAAAAAAAAAAATCCTGCTTCAAATTATGAACTACTAAAAATTGTCTATGGAGGTGAGATTCCCTGCACAACTATCAGCTTACTAGTAATAAGCCTATTTCTTTTGTGAACTTTTCTTTTTGTGAACATATTTCTTTTGTGAACTTTTCTGGCCTAATTTTCCTTCTGTGATAGGCTGAAAGCCACTGAAATAGAGTGTATTTTGAGAAGACATACATCAAGGTGCTCCATCGTATTTCATCTAGCTCTAAGGGGTATTTTGTTGTAAGGCGTAAACCACAAAATTCAGAGAGGCATCCAAGAATGGCAAATTGTTATCGTCTTGCAATTCCAAGATGGAGTAGAACATAAATGTAAAATTTCCTTAGATTTTTACTATTTTATGATTTCTTTTGGCTATGAAATACTATAGGTTAACCTTTTGATGATCTGGTGTTATCCTTTTAGTTATCCTGATATTATCCTTTTGGATAATACTAACTGTGGGGAACTAACTATGTTTTTGAATAACCATTCTTGTAGTATCTTGCAGCTTTGGATCCTGCTCAAAAACACAAGGGCTGCCAGAGGTGAAAACTAAAGAGTAGGATAAAAGTCAATCAAGATTCTTCAAATCTGCAAAACAAAAGAAAATTCTGAATTTGGAGTTTTACCTATTATGAAGTATAATGAAATCCATAAAGTCTATATTCAGGCACAAACTTCAAAACATTAACTGATAAGAGGACATTTTTACATTTACATGGCAGCTCTGATTTTCTAATCATGCTTTCCTTGTCAATGCATTGAGTTTCAGGACACAAGCCATTTATTTCTTTTAGAATTCAAAATTTTTTTTCTCTACAATCATTAAACTATGTTTGGATGCTTGAATGAGGGACGTTTTTCATCGGAATGCATTTGAAGTTGAATTTCTAGGCATGTGGGGGGGCAGGATTGATTTTGCACCGGTGGTGGGACCTAGTAGCAGAACAAAGGGCTCCTTTGAGACAGTATGGTGGGCAGCTGTTCTCCATGTTCTCTTGAGATAGAAAAATTATCAGTTTACATGAAACAAGATATTTTAGTTACGTATTATGAAAAGCTTGCTTACTATCCTTGCTTTAGGATAGTGAAACACAGGAGCAAGCCTCTTGGGTTATTTGAACTGTATCACTACAAGTTAGAAAATTGTTAGGCTACCATCTGTCATTAATATGCTGGATATGATCTGCCTCAGAGCAAAAGAACAGCCTAACTGATCTTTTTTAGTCCCTTCCAGATGTACTCTTCTCTCATCTGACAAAGACTGATGGCTCTTTGTGCTCATGGCCAAATCATAACGGAGGGTTAAAGCCAGGAGTACTTTGGATAAGTTTTTTCAAGGTATGTGTACAGTACAAAGCAAATTCAAATGGGAAATTATGGCAATACTGCAGGTGTTGCCTTTAATCAGCAACATCAGTTGCTGCTCAGCATCAGTCAAGAACACCACTGTGCCAAAATAAGATCTGAAAGGGTGTGGCAAGTATGCAAGTTTCAGAGAAGACATTAATCTGAGGAGTCCTAGTTTATGAGATGATCACATCCCATCATAAGTTCATCATAAGACAATGGGGCTTTTGAAACAACTGAATTTCCTTACTGCTATGACATGACCAACTCAGTCCTCTAGTGCTGGGCACAGCCTGAATCTGAGTGGGTGAGGAAGAAGAACTGGTAATTAGGAAAGAATTAATGTGTCATAAGCTATTGACAGCCTTCTGTAGTTTGAGTCCTGTACGTGAAGTACCTAGGAAACAATCAGAGTTGAGCAGTTCCAGGGTGCTGTACAAAAGCTCTTCCATAGAGAGAGACTATTTCTACCGGTGGGCCTTATATACTGCTTTCTGTCTTTAATCCTTGATCAGCATTGATGCTGCAGTACCTACAATCTTTTTGCGTTGAAAATAATTGGGGAAGTCAGCTATTTTTATTTCCCTCTGCTTTTGCTGTCTAGTGATTTTATTAATAAAACATGAATATGGTCCTATTTTGCTCCATGCTGTATAATAATGAAAACTTCATAGTAGTGTTTTGGGACAGATGTACAGGACTTGTAACCTGGGGTAGTACTTTTTTTTCTGTGTGTTTCTTTTCATAGAGACATAGCAGAATTAAAAACACCAGCTAATAAAACATAATTGTGGACTAGTAAGAAAAGGGGAAAATTCTCTGAATTTATGTTCACTCCTGGAAAACAGAATACCATTGTTGTGAATTCATCACATTTTATTTATGGGAATTGCAGCTACATGCTATCTAGTATCTCAGGAACAGAATCAGACTCTCTTGATGTGCTCATTGGAGCATTCAGGGTTTTTTGGAAGTTGCAGTTGGAGTAAATGGATGCCAATAAAACCAGAAACTGAAGATTTTTTTTCTTTGGATAAAACTTGCAGCCTTGCTTGTTAAAATACTTGCAAGTAAACTCTTTACTAATATTCCACTAAATGTCCTCTGGAGGATGATGTCATGAAGGATGTAAGATTTTCTGGGCCTAAACTCAGAATGTAGCAATATAATTAACAGGAAAGCTTAATTCCAAACAAATTTCCTCTTGACAATCAGTAACAAGAAACTTCACACTATTAATAAAGGCTATGGGGATTTTCAAAGCAGGGCTGACTGCTCAGCAAACCTGAACATCTGCTTTTAGTTTCTGCTTTGAAGTCTTCCTTGTGAAATTATAAATTCTTACAGCTCAACATAATAACCTCTGTGGTGTCAGAAAACCAATCTCCCTGTATGTGAAAATTTAGGAAGTACAGAAAATCAAATGATGGGAGTGGCAAAAACAGGTAGATGAAAATATCTGAATTCCCATGTGCTTGCAGACTCCAGTTTGCTGCTGCACTACAAAAATCTGCTCATGGAGACAAAAGGGACGAGACAAGAAGCACATTTTAGGACATACTAGTAGTCCCCTTCTTATCTGCAATCAGCTGTAGAGTAGCTGGAAATGTGCTTTTAAGGTTTTTTATGTCTACACATACATTACAGGAGGAATAATTCAGTGTAAGGACACCTCACCTTAAAGTCAGTCTGTTCTTTTGAATTCACTGCTTGTGGACTTGCCTGAATGAGCAACTCACCACCTCTGGCAATTGGGGCTGAGGCAGTGATTCTTCAGGGCCCTTTGCCCCAGGACATGAATGTAGAGGTGTTGGTCACAAATATTTGAGCATGTGACTGCATAGAGAACTTTGGAAAGTGAAAATAAATGTAGTGCGTTTCATCCCAACTCTTCCTTGTGTACCTTCAATCAGGAAGCATGCAGATTAATGCCTTCTGCTCCTGCAGTTTGTGTTTGTTGCCCTAACATGAAAATATCTCAATTTTCAAAGGATTTTTCTTTCTTTGAATTAGAGAGAATTAAAGCAAGAGGTAGAAAAACAAAGGCAAATGGTGGCTGGGGGATAAAGGTAAATCTTTTCTTTCATCAGTTGCTGTACAAGATTATAAAACCATGGAAATATATTGGTACAGGATGCCTAATGACCAAGTTGCGAAAGTTGAGCTGAAAAAAATAGAGAGCAGATGCCAACCCCTTGACTCTGTGCTGCATTGTATAAAGGGAAGTACTCAGGGGATGATACAGGAGAGGGACAGACAGTGATCCATTTTCCTTCCACACGCCCTGTGACCACAGCCAGTACTGGCCAGGGCTCTGAGCGTACAGGGGATGCAGAAGGACACAGCCTCCTCGGTACTCCAGCAGGCTCCCCACTGCTTCCACCTGCACACCTAGCAATATATTTAAAAACCTGGTGAGAGACAAGCCTAGGAAAGTAGCTTACAAATCCTTTTGTAGCTCCCGTTGTGGCTTTGGAGAGGTGATGAGGGATACAGACAACCCTTTACCATATTTAGGCACAGTTATACATAGGAGTAAAGATTAGATCAGCGCAACACAGTTTCAGAAATCTTTCTAAAAGTTCTCAGCCTCTTTTAAACAGTCTTAAGAGAGTCTGAAAGCTTTCATAGGTTAAAACACAGATTGTGGACTATTATTCTCTTTTAAGCACCATGGAACATCATCTACCAATATGTATTCCTGCCCCATTTCATTTCTAAAATTTTTACTGTCTTATTTACTTTCAGCTTCAGTAAAGCCAAAGCTTTTCTACAATTGCCATGTGACATGGAGAACACTTAATGTTTCAGCATACTGGTTGGTACACTGGTACATCCAATTGGTGTTTGTGTTACTGTTTGAAAAAACATTTTCCCCAATAGCAAGACACATGCCCTGCCCTCATCAGTTATACTGGTCAGACTTTTTTGAGAATTGCAGTAAAAATTTTTACTGTCTTATTTATACTTGAGAAAGCAGGGCAAATTCATCACACTGGACTGGCTTAATACTTGAGTACACCGGCCAGCAATGCTTCCAGTAGGAAATATGTGATGGCAAAAGCCTAAGTGTTATTCATTAAAGGATAGCAGCAGTATTTGACTTCATACTGAACTGAACTGTAAGAATATCACCAGTGATATAACCATGATTACTTCTGAAGCTTTGAAACTTTATTATGTCAAACTCAATGTTTCTCAGAACTGGCAAGTTAATAAAAAAGCTAAATCATATATGGGATTTGAGGGTTACCCTATCAGCAAAAAATGAGTGAGTAATACAAGAGGCACAGAGAGAGCTGGCCTGAAATTGTATTGACATTCAGATATCCAGCAAAACATAATGAAGAGCAGTAACCCCTGCCTCCAGCCCAGCAATAAGAAGAGTGTCACTGTTGAGCTCCTTAGAGTGATGCCTGAAGGTTGTAGAGAAAGTTAGTAATCCTTTTTCCTGTTATTTTGTAGTACTAAAAAAAGTGAATCAAAAATAGGTTCATTTTTTCTGCAGGAATCTTAACTGCTTATGGAACCTTGTGAGACTGTATTCTTAAATAAAAGCTGAAATATGAATAGTAGTATGTGGCAGGGGAAATGTGGTTTTTCAATGCACAATGGGAAATCAGGAAACACATGAACCTGAGAGGAGCAACAGATTGCAGCAAGGGAGAGACCAGATGTGGAAATGGCTAGGACCTTTTTAGGGATCATTCAAAAGGTTACATCTCTATGGATTCTCAAATGAAATAGGCTAGAGACAGTTCAGAAACAGCCTCTAGTGTTTCATGCATATTAGGAGTGTTAAATGGCAAAAAGGTGCCTGAAAAATCACAGGTCATATCCATACCAGCAGTAGTATTTGCTGTCTAATGTTTCAACTTTTTTCTAAGTTAGCATATTGACATACAAATTGAATGAAAGAATTTACCCCACCTTGTGTGCAAAGGTGATTATATATTACCTCACTTATTAGGTTATTTGGTGGCATGAGGAGATGTAGCCATAGGCATTTCATTATAAACAATATACTTAGTTACTCTCTTTTCATACTCCAAAAATTAAGCTATATATTAAAATATTTTTCATTTGTTATAAAAAACAAATACTGCTGCCATGGTAGCCAATTTGTTATATATGAGAGGCAATTGCTACAAAGCATTAATGCTTCCCCATGAAAACAGGATTGCAGCCCTGTGGGGATACTTACGTGGAGTACTGAGGACATATTTAAGAAGCCTTTTGTTTAACTGCAGCACAACCCCAGGCCCATCTGATGAGAGCTAGGATGGGACACAGAAGCTGTAGCTGCTGTCAGCAAAAGAAGTGTGAAGCCCCCCAAAAAGCCCCTAATTCCCCAGGATGGTGTCCCCATCCTATTAAATCCAAAGTAAAACTTTCAGCTTCAGTAAAGCCAAAGCTTTTCTACAATTGCCATATGACGTGGAGAACACTTAATGTTTCAGGGTACTGTTTGGTACACGGGTACATCCAATTGGTGTTTATGTTATGTTATGTTATGTTGGAAAAAACATTTTTCCCAATAGCAAGACACGTGTCCTGCCCTCATCAGTTATTCTGGTCAGACTTTTTTGAGGATTGCAGTAAAAATCAACTATTGAAACATTCAAGGCTAAAAGAATATCCTCCTCTTCCCTTTAAATAAAAGGTGTATGTGGGGGAATGCCCACGAGAGAAACCAGTCTCTCTTTAGCACCACTGATTTTCAGGTTTTACCCAGCATTGACTCTAGTATTTTTCTCCTCCTCAGTTGTTGTATATATCTGTCTGGCTAGACACTCACCTTTTGATCTTCTGCCTACGGCTGTGATTTCTCTCATTGCTATGTGTTATTCCTCTATCCTCTCTCATAGTAAATCACTTTTCCATCTAGTGTATTTTACTAAGTTTATGAATGCATGTCTCCTTCCTCTGCTAAGCGACTAATGGACTTCAGTAATTGGAAAGATGACATTAGGAAGTAGTTAGAGAGAGGGCAAATAACATAAGAGAAACATCAGTGAGAAGATAGGAATCACATGACTTCAGGACTGATTTTTTTACAGGGCTAGACAGTAAAAAACTGCCTCTACACAAGCAAAAATATTTCCATTGTTCATATTGAATTGTTTCTGTTTGAGGAAACCAAAAAGAGATTGGAAATTGTCAGCATCTTAATAAAAAGAAAACAAACAAACAAACAAACAAACAAATAATAATAATAATAATAATAAAAAAACAATCAAAAAACCAAAAACAAGTAATTTTGCTCAGAGATATATTTCATCAGTGGTACATTTTGTTTTAACAGAACCACGTCAAAATATGTCATGTCAGCTTGCTGTGGTGTTCATTCAGGTCTCAATCCCCCTTACTGTATCCTTCCATTGCAGTAAACTGCAGTGACATATCACAAGGGATGTGTTCTAGCAAGGAAACTGCCTCATGACATTGAATTTGGGCAAAAGAACCTTCTAAACAGCTCTGCTGTGGCAATCTATGTCCAAATCAAACCTTTTGGTACCAGTCAGGTTTTTATGTGTTTATTTTTGCTCATTAGAAATCAACATTTTTTACTAGAAATAGGAATTTAACAAAATGGTGTGATACTTGGAGCTGTCCTGTGCAGGGCTGGGAGCAGGACTGATGATCCTAGTGGGTCCCTTCCAACTCAGAAAATTCTGTGATTCTGTGAAAATACTAACTTATAAATATGTATTGGAAGTTTCAACTACTATCATAATGGGAGTAGGAACATGGATGACAGAGGGTCTCATAGAACATCTGTGAAATATAATCATAATACATTTCTGATCAAGGATTACTTGAGAAAGGCCCAGGAAGGTCTACATATATTATGTAGAGTTCATCTGCTATAGACAAAAACTGTTTTAAAGTTTGTACAGGACTCGGATGTCCTCCCTAGGAAAACATCTCTAATGGTGTTGCAGGAGAAACCTCTGCCAGGTTTAATAAAGGCATAAATGAAAAGGTTCATTTTAAATAGAAAGAAACGAACAGCCTTTCTTTCTTTCTTCTTGGAGGGTCATATTCAGTTAGAACTGGGCAATGACACCTTTATAAGAAGTCTTTAATATTCAGAAGAAAAAAAAGACAAAATTTCAAGGGAAAAGAGTTTAACACAGAAGTCACAGCTTTCCTCCCTTTTCTCATTTTTTGCTAAGTTAGCCTGGAACTCTTCTGGATGGAACTGCACAGCCCTCTAAAGGGCTAGCCTTGGGAGTTCATAGAAAACTCACAGTATGTTTTTAAAACTGTGTTCTCTGCTTCTTCATGACAAATTCTCTCCTCTGTTCTATTTGGTGACTCCTAGAGATACTATGAGACTTGGAGACTCATAGGCAAAAGTAACTTGAACAATTAATACCCATACTAACTAACCCATGACTCCTACAATTAATTGGGTTTTTTTGAGATGTCTTACTTAGTCGGTAATGCAGCACTGTTCAGCATGACATTTCCAAGAAAATGCCTTAGAATGATCAGTTGTTGGAGAAAAACAATATAGTGGTATTCCTGACACTCAGTGGTACTCACCAGCACAATCAAATCCAGTCCCTCGGTAGCCCTGTTTACATTTGCACTTGAAGGATCCCTCGGTGTTGAGGCACTCTGCATGGAGGTTACAGCTGTGTGTATTTGTCACACATTCATTCACATCTAGGGAGAGATATAAATACTTTAGTGAAATCCCAAGGTTCATGACAGCCTGTTTGTGCCAGCCATCTGTTTCCAGGTATTGTAAGCACTAACATTGGACCAAGACCACCCAGTGACCATCAGGGGCAGAAGAATTCACAGCAGGAGAGAATGCTGAGTGTCAGCTCCACATGCAGAGCTACTGGTATATGCATCCATGCAACACGTGGAACATCTCAGTAAAGACAAAGTGAATGTAGTGATTTTCTGACTGAGAACAGGATTCAAGCCATAGGTTGAACACAGAATGCAAAAGGCACCAAGAGAATGTGTGATATCAGTTAAAAAACAGCTCACCAAAACTTTCTCAGTCTTTCATTCACTGCAGAAGAAATGCAATGGAAAGAAAATCTGAGTATGCCAAGATATTAAGATCTTTAATTTACGTCTAACATGCCAGCATACTTATAATGCTGGATGAAAAAAAATAATCAAGAAAATTCAGTAGAAAATACTACGGTCAACTCACAGAAAAATGTACAAGCACCAAGAGTATTTGATTTTGTTCTTCTTTTTCCTTATTTTTCCCGATCACAAAGATGTTTCTGATTTCTCCCATGAGAGAGTGAAGTTGGTGCACAAATGTTTGCACCACTGGCCTTTTATCCAGATTGCATCATTTTTAGCAGCTGACAGGTCCTCTCATAATGTAAGTCAGCAAACAGACAAGTAGCAGGAAGACTGACTCAAAAATCTGGTATGTCTGAAAGCGAGACTTACGTTTGCAGATAAAATCCTGACTACTAAGACCTATCCAGTTTTTTCCCCATCCACACCTATTTTATGAGAAAATATTTTTTCTACCTTAAGACTCTCAGGGTTTGCAGACAACAAAGAATGAAAATTTAAGTCTCCGAACCTGCCTCATGATCTCCCTCCCACCCCTCAGTCAATATTAATCAAATATAAACAAAACTTATGAGTTCTGGTTTTTATGCACTTGTAGTAGTTCTAACCCTTCCAGGCCCTTATATAGTCAACAGCTTGAACAATGCCCCTGTGGCACCTGCTGCAGAAACTTATACTTTGCTGTTCTTCCATCATTCAACTAATGGATTGAAACAGGAGTAAAGGTGATTTGACATTTGTTTTGGCACCTGAGCATGTCAAGATAACTTTTGGCCTGTATTTATTTTGTTAGGGAGAAATTTGGCATGCAACAGAGACCTGAAAAGTAATTGAAACCTACTATTTTCACACACTTTTTTCCATGATCTGTACTGTCCATTCAAACAACTTGTTTTAAAATCATGGAGGCACTTGATTCACATTCTTCAATAATGTCACATAAAAAAAAAGAAAAAAAAGATTGTAGGGTTGCTTATTCATCACAGTTTGAAAGCCAAGACAACAAAACAGGGCTCTTTAACTAAACCTGTACAAGAAGTGTCATTTATTTTAGTCAACTGTTGCTAGCTTACTGCAGACTCTTGCACATCTTGACTTGGTACAATGAGGTGATTTAAATTGCGAGTGCCAGTGGCTACATTTTTCATAAGGCTACAGAGAAAACCCGGAGAAAAATTCAAAGTGTCATCAAGAATATCCTTAGGGTGACATCTTTTATCCATTTCTGAGGCAGTATCCTCAGGCTAGGCCAACATGCTCCAGGCAATGACGGGGAACATGAACAGTGTGGGAATAAAAAAGAACGAAGAAGGAAAATTCATGGGCTAACTCTTACCTACACAGTCATAATGGCCACTGATGTATTTCAGTTCATAACCAAGCTGGCACTTGCAGTAGTAGCTTCCAAAGGTGTTGACGCATCTGCGGTTGTAAGAGCAGAGAGCTTTGCCAGTGGAGCATTCATCAATGTCTAGAGCAGAAGGGATGCTGGTCAGATCCATGAGAAGGTAAAATGGGAAAGCAAGAACTAATTGGGATTTGCATGGGAATGGTTTGTTCTTGGCTATCACATGTTGTTTAATACATAACTCCTGTAATTTCATGCTTGGTGGTGGCTTTTGTCTTTTGCGTGTGTTCTGAATGAAGCAGCAAAATGTGAACTAAGTTCATGGAAGATTTTGAGACCTGAAATGATAAAATCTAGGGTAATTGGCAGTGTGGATTCTCCTCACTGGGGACAGTGATTTGCCCTAAGGTCTTGGAGCAGGCTCAGGAGGAAGTACACAAATTCCTTTATTTCCCAGAGAATGGAAATGTCAGAGAACAGTTTAAGAGAAAGTTCCAAGAACAGGATATTGAGAGCAGCAGCAGCAGCTCTTCTACTGAGCCTTTGCACCTCTCCTTGCTGGGCTAAGGCAAGACGTAACACCTTCCAGACTGTGAGTGATCTGTCCAGGAAGGCAGATGAGGGGGATAGTGAAGAAGGAAGCCTGTTATGGGAGGAGCCTAAGAACATGATATTCAGAAACCATTGTAATTTAATGCACTAATTTAAATTTGCTTCGTTGCTACACCAAATTTAAAATACTGACAGCTATGGTATTTGTCATTCCCTATCACATTTTAGCACATAGTAGTGACTTTGAGTGTAATTCATCATGTCACACTGCTGCCCTTTATGGCTTAGAACTGCTGTGATGCGCTGCTGGACACCATGGTCAGTCTTTTTATAATTTCTACCATTTGTTTCCATGCTTAGGTGATCAAAGGGAAGTGGACAACAATAGAAAAATATTTAAACAAACCTGTGCAGCTTTCTGAAGACAAAACATTGTATTTAATGGCCTCATAGCAATAAGGAGAAATTGAATCTGTTGATGACTCTAAATCATGTCAAAACATTCAATTAATTTTTGCAGATGAGACTTATCAGAATTACATGGCCAATAGTACAAGAAAAGTTATTAAAAAAAAAAAGGCATGAAAACTTTACATCACACTGTGATTAACAAGAAGAATTATTCAATCCAGCAAAGAGGATTAACTACTTCCTAACCTTCCCCCAGAATCTTTTGGTTTCAGGGATCCTGCAGAAAAGAGAGTGAGATCTCTAACCATACCAATGCATGTCCTTCCATTTGGTCCCAGCTGAAGGCCACCTGATGGACAGAGACACTGCACCTCCCCTTTGACTTCTTCACATCCATATTGACAATTCACCATGGCACATGTCCTAGAACCTGAAAACAGCATTTAAAATTACTAAAAGAGCAAAATTCTAGGCTAGGATCACACACTTAAGTTACATCTGAGTAAACACAGAAATTCTCCAGAACAACAAAATTCCATTCTGTATAAATAAAGCTGTCTATACATTAACTTATTAAAAATTCTGGAGTCCATGTGATAGATCTTACACTCGGATCTACTTTGTTCTTTCCTTATCCATCCTTATTCCTCTCTTTTTTGCTGATAGCAGTTCTGTGACTTTTTAATATCACCCTTTAGACTCAGAAAGAGAAATGAAAGGAAGAAATACCCATTTTTCAGGGATCTCAAGGCCCTGCAGCTGCTGTCTGCCAGTAATACACACCATGGTTAGTAATGCAATGGCATGAACCTGAGCTGTGATGTATAGATGGGAAATCCTCCAGAAGCTCTGGCCCCTGGGCACCTTTTGTGGCAATTTCAGTCTCCCTGCCATAAGTGAGAGAGAGTAGGAGCTCTGGTTTTCAGACCTGCTCTGCAGCTGCAGACCCTGTGCTCCTGCAAGTATTTGCCAAGGCTGGGTACTTTTACAATTATTCTGACTTGCCAGATGGGCACCCTGTCTGATGAATGGTCTTCTCCAAGATTTGGAGATCAAAGACTTTCTGAATTTATTGTTTTCTGTCATACTCATGTGAAAGACTGTGCTGTACCCCATACAGCCAGGTCCTTTGGTTTAGAACAGAGTTAAACAGATTGTTCCACTGCTCAGAAGAACTGTCTTCCATGTCCAACTGATGGATCTGCTCGAGTCCAGTGAACTCTATAAAGGCCTGTCACCATGTTACCTGGGTTTTGTGAAATTCAAAGCCAAAATACCTGTATGGAACTGCTCAGGTGAAGGAAAAAAAGGTAGTTTCTACAAACAAAACTTTGTGATTGAAAAACAAGATGCTTCCTCAGGCCTGAAAATCAGGTTGGCTAAAAAAGTAGAATGCTTTCCAGTTCATGGTGTCTTAAAGACAAAGAAGATAGGTAGAAATATCTATTTTCCCCAAAAGTTTAGATAAGTCTCAGCTCAATGAACAAATGTTTGCAAGAAGCTGACAGCAGCTATGGGAAGCATACCAACACAGATAAAATAAATCAGTCATGAGACACAGAAAGGTAAAGCAAGAATAATGGCATGTAAAAAGTAGCCTGTATTGGTGCTTTGCTTGGATAGATTCATTTATCCTTCTTCAGCAGGTGAACTGGCAGGACTATGCACCAAGATTGTACTAGCTGTCCTTCATCTGAAGTAGAACTATCAATGATTTTTAATTCTAGCAGGATTAAAACTCATCTGAACATCCAAATACAAGTATGATCTAGTTTACTTTATCCAGAAACTACCAAATAGAAAAGTCTCTTTCAGCTGCAGCAGTACCAGAGAGCTGGGGTAAAACCCCTATCCTGAATAAGCTAAATCTGTTCATCACAAGAAGAAAATCTGCTGGGATTAAATGTGATTAGATGATTTTGGTGTGCCTGTTCCATGAGCTTTATTACTTACTTGCACATGTGCCATCTGGCAGAAGCATGTACCCGTTGAGACAATAGCACTTGTAGCTGCCATGTGTATTCATACATCTGTGCTCACAGGGACGTGGCTTCAGTCCACATTCATTCAGATCTGCAGAAGTCATTGAAATTAAGTGAGTGCTGGGTTTTCTATACATATATTCATACATATAGGTGGATAATATTGCCTAATGCATTTGGTTCCCCGGAGTAAAATCGTTTGGATGGAAAATGAGCCAGCCCCTTGCAAAATGAGAGTTTAGCAGACCATCTGGCTGAAAGACTGCTAGTAAAACCAACATACACAGACTTCTACACTTGAAAAACTTATGTAAACTCTGGCCACATCTGGCAGCTTGTTAGGAAGAAGTGAAGTGGTGGAGAGACAATTTAATTACTCTCTTTTTATGAGTTATTTGTCTAGATTTCTCTGATTCTAGCTGGAGATTTTAGCCCTCCAGCTGACCTCTGTAGTAGAAAGGCAAAAATGAAACTGAGAACCACAAATGAGTTTAGGGGAAACAGACTTTTACTTTTGTTTTTCTGAGCTACACAGTGGTACCAAGGTTATCAGTAGCAGAAATTAAATACAATATACAATAAGAATTATGTGACCCTAAAAATAAAAGGCTGAATCTCAAAAATCTGAGAATAAAAGCATCCTAAATCTTTCTCAAAATCCTGGATGTAAAGGCTTTGCAGAAACTAACTCAATTTCAAATTTCCAATAGCTATTCTTCACAGGGAGAAAATGAGAATTCTAAAAAGTTTAATTTCTGTGGTATAGGGTGAGCAGTGTTCACAATGATATTTGGCCTATGACAAGGGGACAAAAATCTCTGTTTGTGACTTCTGTGAACTGACATCTCTACCTCTTCTAATGATGAGTAAACAGACGGAATGCATTAACAGAATGCACCAGCATATGAACCCCATTCAAGTGTTTACCAGAACATATGACCAAAATTATATATTCAGTAAAGATGCAGCTCTCCAGGCAAGGACTGAGTTTGTGTAGCTCCATTTCTAATCGGAGAAGCATCTGTTCTCGTGCCTATGTACCCTGCAGGCCACAGGGTCAGCCATTCAAAGCAAAAACTTTGTGGAGGTGCAGAACTGTTTGTTACAGCTCAGTCCAGGGAAGAAAGAGATTTTCTATTTCTAAAAGGCATTCTATTATTTAAATGTAGGGTGTGTTTGAAAAAGGGCAACCTATCTGCTAGCAAATCACACTGGATTTTTGTGCTACTGTGGCTCCACTAAATAACCAAGACTTTTTTAACAAAGCAACTAGGGAGCAAACTGGAGAACAAAAGTTATTCCACTTAGGCCATACATTTTCGAAAGTGCTTATCTGCACCTATCTCACACAATGCACTGATAGCATACACAGCTCTGAAAAAGAACCTATGGAGATAAGGCTAATTTGGCTCAGACTTGGTGGCAGACTAATACAGTCCCCTTATCTCTGTTATTTTAGTTAGCTCATGTTAAGCTTGCTCTGCAGGGCGTTCTGTGTAAGGACAGACCAAAGCAACATCTCCAGTGAATTAAAAGTAGGTATGAGCATTCCTGGCTGCTGGAATATGACCACCTATATGGCTATACCGTTGAAACATCTCTTGGACATTTCTAGACTGTGCCAGCCATCACTTTACTGCAAAAATCCCGGCTGTGCTTCAGAAGGTAGAAGAGCCCATGGACTAAGAGGTGATTTGCACATGTGGGTTTGTGTGGTGCTGCCACCCTGCCTCAGACTCTGAACCTACTGCAAGTGGCACCAAATGGATCTGATTGCCTACAAAGGGCATTTTAAATGCAGATGGAGTCACTGCACAGAGAACACCTAAAAACTGGGGGCTTCTCTATTGCTTTTTGGTAACATTTAAGCTGCCAAAAATTTTTGAAGGTAAACTTCTGGATTTAAAGGTGGAAGTTGTAAGTAATACCTACATATCTGTTACATAAAACTACAGCTGCTGTTTCCCTTTCCTCTCTAGAGGTACTGAGGAATTAAGTTCTTTCCCTGTGAAAAACATCAAAAGTGCAAAAGATGGAGTTTTCTAAACTACTTAACAATGTAGCTTTATGGTATATTGTTTGAAAGATACTGTGTAATAAACGGGTTGTTTTGACTATTAAAAAAATGTCTTTTTAGCACATCAATGCAAAATTTTCAAGCAAGGGCTGCAGGAGCTTGGTAGGGTAGCAAGGACAGACTGGTCCATTTGTGCTGTCTTTATGTCATGCTTCCATCATAGCACCTGCAGTTCACTCATCTGTGCTGCAGTAGGATGGACCTGCTCCTTTTGTCTGATCCAACACAGGGGTCTCATGTATTGGAACAGGAAAAAAAAAATTGAGTTCTTACCAATGTGTTAGCTGAAATATTTCTATGTTGAATTGCAAGTTTATGGAGGGAAAGTGGTGCATTTAAAGTTTCTGGAAATGCAATTCTAAAGACTCACAGTTCTGGTTCTCAGAAATACCTTTCAGCATTTGCAAACAGCCCAGGCAGATTGATAAATTACATGCCTAGCATATAATTGCATGTCTTTCTGATTAGAAAGTTAGTTAAAAAAGAAACATGGATTGCTAGTTGAGAAAATAACATGGGTTCTGGAATTGACTGCCATCTCTTCTGATAATTTCCTATATAATCTCTCCATGCCTTAATCCTTTGACTATAAACATGACAGTTTGCCCTTGTCATCAGCCTGTAGGACATACACAATATAGGTTCAAACTTCAGTCTGCTGAAGGAGACTTAAGGCTTTTACACCTCCAGCATCCCAGGCAAGCTCTAAGTTCTTAAGTTCTACGTAAACATGAAAATATCCTGGTTTACTACTTTGAAAGATGACGCAACCATAGTATAAGATAAGAAGACAGAAAATCAACAATCTACTTTCTGGAGCATGTGCACTAACCTTGATTACAGGTTTTCCCTGTAAATCCAGGAAAACATTTGCATTTGTTTGGTCCCATGCACTCGCCATACTTGCAACCGTGTCCACAGGTAGCTGGTGGAGTCAGGCAGAGAAAGGAGAGAGAAAAAGTTAGAAATATTCTATTTGAAAACTTTTGCCCTGCTTAGTTGCCTAAAAAGTTTTTACATAAGTTCAGCATCCTTCATACCTCTCCCTCCGTTTTTTAGCAGGTTTTTAAAGACCTGGAAAAGTAGGGATTACTTTTAGGTCTCTCCCTCATATTTTTTCATCCATGCTTACAACTCACATTTAGTAATTTTGTACTCTTGCATTTTTCCTGTTTTTAAGAAACCTGTGTGAGAAGCAGCTGGCCAGCAGCTTGACTTGCTAGGCTTGTCATCTGGAGTAGGAAAGTGGCAACAGACTCTTGAAGCCAAAGGAGACACATTATCCTACAGCAGTTTTACGGTCTTGGACATTCTCAGTTACAGCTGAGGAACATGTATATTCCATGGTGGAACATCCAGAGCACATCTGTCATGAGGCAACTGTCCTTACCACACATCCCAATAAGTATAATTGCATCTGGTTTGCAATAATTTAAGAGGACTATGCTTTACCTGGATGGATTAAAAAAGTAAAATCTTCTAACTCTCAGTCCTCTAGATCATCAATCAGAAATTAAACTGACTTTTATAAGGCTTAGAGGGCTCTTAAAGTTAATATGATTGTCAATGTGGGAGTTATTCAGGAAGAGCATTTAAATAATTTGAATGTATTTAAATATTTAAATAATTAAATGCATATAAATCAGGACTAGCTCTGTAAAAACAGTGAAGGAGTAAGCACCAGAATGCACATCTCGATACCTTGTGTAATTAAGCTGATCTGCAAACTATAGGAAAGTCACAGTGTTAATTACTATATAGCAAAATGAATAATTAAAATTCATACTTCTGAATTCAAGTATCTTCCCTACCTTTACAGAAGCATTCAGATGTATTGATCCACTGACTCTACAGACTGAGGCATTTTTCAGCACTGTTTCTATCCCTGAAGGCAATGTGGCACACTGCAAGACCAGCTTGTTCCCTGAGGAGATCCAAGACTGGAAAAGACCAGCTTGCAGTGCTAACACTTAAGCAGAGAACACTTCATCTGGATTTACAATACAGAATTGCAGTATAGGTGGCTTAAAGTAATTTGTCAGAGAAGAGTCCTCAAAGTTTATGAAAACCTATTGCTTTAAAACAAGACAATCTACTCCACTGGCTGATCAGAGCTGTATTTGCTGCTTGTCCCTCAATTTATTCATTTGCATAAAAACTAGGGTTTATTAAGGGTTATTAAGCCATGCAGAGATATGAAAATAATCCCTTTTTCCTTTTTTCAAATGCCACTATATATATAAAGCAGAGACATTTTATGATTTTCAGCAATGAATAACCCTAAGCCTCTATACAAATTCACCACATACAAAATGCCAAACCCTCTGGGACAACAGGTGCAACATCTGAAAAAGATTTCTAAAACATGTATTTTATGATTTTGTTGTATTTTGCCCAAGTACAGTTGAAGAGAAAGATTCCACATTGCCTTCTCCTTGGGATCTGTAGACTTTTTACAAATTAGAAATGTCTTAAGAGCCATTGTCTCTTCATTGAGCCAGTGATCCACAGACCAGAATGCTGGCGGGCTACCCCAGCCCAAGTCAGGCGCACCTATTGCTTGAGTTTTATTTATATTTTCAGAAAGTTAAAACTTCCTGGTTCTCAGAGGCTCTGTACTCTGAAGATAAAGGATACCAACTGATAGAAAACTATTTTAGGGGTCCTTATGTAGCATTGGAAACCACTGTGGTTTTGGTGCATACTCAACAGCTGTGACAGTATAGGCACTGATCAGGGCTGTGCAGGAGATTAGAACAGATGGTCCCTTCTGAATCTCAGAATCTCTGAATGTGCAGTTGAGGGTTTGTTATTATTTACCCAAAGCTCTGCGTTTTTTAGGAGACGGTCTTTCAAATATGTTTTATTTACTCTCCCACAGAGTTAAGAAATTTCACTCTTCAGAAGGTTTCTTTCTGTAACTTCTGACAGACATATATGAAATCCCTTTATAAGTATCAAGTACGCAGCCACAGAGAGGAAAAAGCATAAAGTTAATGTTACCTTCACAGTGGCCCTTGTTCTTTTTCCAGCCATAACAGCAATCCAACCTGGAACCATAGCGACACACCCCAGGCTGGCTCACAGCCACCAGCTGCCCACGAGCTCTCAAGCTGTGTAAGGAAGGACAAACACCAGCTTCATCAGCCAAATGCACTTTAGTTCATTCTCTGCATACTCCATTGCCCATTTCCCTTATGTTTCATCCCCTGTCAGGCATTTTCAATACATGCAAAGTCCCATTTGACTGGAGAAACAGGGGAGATGGGAATGATTCACCTGCAATAAATTAACTGTGCAACATAAACCCTTTCTAATAAGAAACACGGCAAAGGCAAAAAATACAGCCAGGTCTCCTGCTAGAATGAGTCATTTTTAATATCATTGAAGTCAATGGGGCTGCCTCAGTTTGCGCCACATGAACAACCTGGATCGAATATACGATGCCACACCTGACAGCGCTTTTGCATTGGATGATGAAATACTGATTCTACAGAAATGCATGTCCTGAACATCAGGCAGCCCCATAAAGCATAGTGACTTCCAGGCTCATAGTCACTGCATTCATGCAAATTGATTGCATAAGTGCAGACAGTCTTGAGCATTCTGGTTACACGGGACTGCCTGACCAGAATGTTAATTTCACCTGCCGATAAACCCAGGGGGTTCAAAGTCACTGCAGATTAACAACTGCAAGAGATGGAAAACCTGCCATGTTAGTTGCCAAAATTATAAATCTGATGCAATTCCACAACTGTTTAAATCTTCTAGATCTACTCTGTGCTGCAGCTAGTACTGTGGCTTTAGTTGTCTTCTCCCTCTGTTTGCTGTTAAGTTCTTCAATACCACATGCCTGTCTCCTTCATAAAATTCTTTTCTTTATCCAAAATCCTCTGTCCCCACTGCTTTTTCCAATCCATAATTTAAAATGTGCATTCTTCAAAAAGTCCAAAGTGTTGGTTTTGACACAGAATACACCTTATTGGTGGCAGCTTCATAGTAAGCGATTTGAGGTACTGAGGGGGCAATAGACAACAAAAAATACCTCATGGTGGGAAAAAGAAAGATGGCAAAAAGTAATCAGGCATGGAATTTTGTATTTTTTAGTCTGAGGTAAAGACATTGCTTTATCACATTACAGCAGCACTTTGCACTTCTCCTGTGCTTACCTATAAGGGTTGCACTTATATCAGAACAGTTACTGTAAACATCACTGAGGCAAACTAATAAAACAACTATATGCATACACTTCAAAGATACAATATATTACACCAGTGTTTTCTTTAGCAGCTGAACCATTGGAAAGAGAAGGGAGTTCAGAGGAAATGCATAAGCTCATGTACTTGAGATACTCTGAATGAAGAGATGGTCTTCATGTCACTGGGCAAGTAAAAAAGCCTCAGTGTTGGACTAAACTGTTCTGAAGTCACCCAACCTTTGCCATCAACCCTCTGCATCTGTAGACAATAAAATAACTTTTTTCCATTTTGTTCATCCAAATGCTGCTGGCTTAAATCACTTGCAAGTATACAAGTTAAAGAGCATATGTTCTGTTTGTAGGCTAGAAAGTGCCCTTGAGTTTACCTGGATAGTAAATGTACATTCCACTTCCATCCCAGAAAATCCCCTTAAATGCATCTGGATAGTGCTATGACTCCCATGAAAGGTTAAAATGCCTAAAGCTTGGAGGAAGAAGGATCTCATTCCTTTCCAAAAGGTGCACAGTTTCACAGAAAAAAATTCATTCAGTAATGTTTTATTTATTAATTCACTTCAAAATCAAATGACAATGTCTTTACGAAATATGCAATATATCTTAAGATTTTAGTACAAACTTCTCTTAAAACTGGAAATGTTTCCTAAAACCGCAGATGAAATTAACATAACTGTACTCTATAGATACTGCCCTGGACAAGGTCTTTCTTGTGTCCTGATTTCCACACTAAACACCAAGTTAAAACTTACCTCTGGCAGCGGGAAAGATCAACTAGGCTATTGAGAGCCCACCTGGATCCCAAAATCTGGGAGGAAAATCAGTTTTGCCAGCTTAGTCCCTCTGACCCATGAAAAATCAACATCCACGAGCTCTGCCGTTGCTGTCAGGAGTTCAGCATTTTGTGCAAAAGAAATAAATTTAGAAAGAGGAGATCCTTTCATGTAGGCAGATCCTTTCTGAGAGAAAGGATCTAGAACCTTTCTGGATATTGCGGGAGAAGTAATACAGACTGGAAGCACAGGGCACCTCTGACCCCTCCCTGTATGATATTCTTGTGGGATTTCAGAGGCCTGAATGTGATGGCTGGGCTTGTCACTTTCTGCTCAGTGTGCAAAAAATTCCTGGCCTTGAAGAATCTGCAGCCCAAATGCACAACTCCAGAAGAAGGGCAAGAGAAGGTAGACTGTGCAGGTCAGTGGCAAGAATGGTCTCTGAATTTCGAGTGAAGAACTCTGCCCTCTGAGAGTTCGCAGCTTACAGCACTGGTTGTAAAGGTAACAAGTGGCATAGTTAGCTGTCCATAGTGCCCAGGCATGAGAGATTTTATATGGCTCTGTTACTGCTAACTTCAGAAGGGTGATATTTAGCAAAGAACAGTGAAGATGAATAGCAAGTACTGCAGCCCAAGGCCTCCTTAGTTGAGGTGGCAGAAAGAAAGAGCTGCCTGCATTAGTTATCACAAGATTGCTGTGAGCCACTAGCACCATTATAAATTAAGTGGGACCCTCAGGTGTTCCAATTAAAATTCTAGGAGAGGTTTACTGCTGCTGTACCAGGCTGTATTGCTGTGGTTTAGCAATGGTACTCCCCAATTCAGTGCCCTCACTGAGACTCTCCAAACCTGTTTTCTCCTCCTGCTTCCCACTGCAGTGGGATGGAATTGAGAATTGGAGGCACAAAAGGTAAAGATCTCAGGCTGAGATAAGAACCATTTACTGGAAACAGCAATGAGACAAGAAAAAAATGTAACAACAATAATACTAATGACAGAGGGTATAAGAAAAAAAGTTATGCACATGAAAAACACCTCCAGTATGGGATGGCTCCTTATGCAATGTTTTCTTGATTGGAAGGAACCCCTCCTCTCTGCTAGACAGTCCCTTTCCTACATCCCCAGCAATCGTGAGGTGGTATAGAACAACATCTGTGTCCTGGCCATGCCTGCTCCTGGTTACTATCAAATATTAACCCTGTCGTGGCCGGAATCAGGATGATTGTGAACAGTTCTTAACATCCATGGTAAAGAAATTTGAATTATATATGGTATATTTGATAATAAAAGCTATGAAGAATGACCTGTTTACAGAGGATGATAAGAACTTTTATTCAGTTGAACAAACCAAAAGCTGAGAGGGGAATCTAATTGCTTCCTACTGCATGTCAGGCATCTCCTAATGAGACAGAGAAGAGCTCATTAAGATAAAGACCAGTTATAACCATTTACTATTATGCTACCATCCTTTAATACTCTGAGGGGAAAACACGAACATGAATGTCACAAGAAGAGTGAGAGTCCTGAAGAGCTTTGAAGAATTAGGAGAAAAACTGCTCCCTAAATTTAAGATACACAGTCTCTTTCACAGACTAAGACCTAACCTTGCTTGTAAGGACACAAACATAGGCATGAATGAAGTTGTTCCTCTTTGAAGTAATATGAAGATTACAAATCCTATCCCCTCAAAAAATCAGACCAATTTAGAGCAAAATATCTAGATACTGGCCAGGATCAAGTAAGTATGTAACTTAATTCCTATGGTGGTGTGAGGAGTAGACCTTTCAGCAGACCAAAGCTGATTTATAGGGTAGGACTGATATCACTGACACCCCCAATAGCTTAAGTACACAATCAATTGCAAATAAAAATATTAAAAGTACAATAAAGGGTGAAAGGGGGGAGTAAAGCACACCTAAATATTGGGACTTGCTTGTCCAACAGAATCTTCCTTCTACTCCTACCCCTCTTTATTGTTGTTTCATTCCATATAATAAGGAAATAGTTTTACATTGCATCATTTTCTCAAAATTAGTATATGGCCAAATCCAAGCTACTAAAAAGGTCTGGATACCAATGAGCAGTCAAAATTTCAAATCTAATTGCTGGGCTGTTAAATGCGCTGGACCACAAACTTCATTAGCAGCCGTTTGACCTATAACAGCTAAAATAAAAAGAAGCAAAGACCTCAACAGTGAACAAACGATACTTGTCATGTTCTCCTGACCAGTGATCATTTACAGTGTAAGGCCTGCCTGAATTGAGTGATGTGACAGTAGCAGCTGCAGAGGATAAGCAAGCAAATCTACAAAAGCCTCATTTAATCAGGTAGGTAGATAACAAAGTTAGTTTAATATAGTCCTGTTAATATTGTCTTTTACTAAAGTTTTATCTGGGAAGGAGCATTTATGAGTTTGGATTTTGTTGTTGATGTTGTTTTTTGTTTCTACCAGCTGCTGAATAGATTAATGCACTGTTTCCATAAGACCTCTACAGAACACTTTTGGTCAGTTCTCATGCACACAATAGCTGCCTGCTGCTGGCAGGGTGGGGGAGAAAGGTCTCCTATACATTATTAGCAGCTTCCAGCTAACTTAAAGGCAGGATGTGGTCCCTTTCTTTAATGTTACTCTAAAAATATTTCTGGACACTTTTGCTTGCAAAAACTAGCACCAAACCTAAAATTTTGATCAACTGTTATATTCAGAAGGACAAAAAGATGGCATTTCACAAATTAGCAATTTGAAATAAATGCCTTAAAACTCTTAGTGTGTGCAATACAGAGGTAATACTTGAACACTGTGCAAAATGAGGTGTTTTCTCTGTGTTGCTTGTTTGGTTGGGTTTTTGGAGTTTTGTTGGTTTGTCTGTTTTCACAAAAATTTATTTGAAGGGTGACTTTTGTCTAGGAAAAAAATTCACCTATACTCCTATTAAATAAAATGAAAACTGTGTCACCTAATAACTTCTAATAACTGTGTCTTAGATAACCCTTCAGCCAGTTTCAGGCACTCAACATGACAACAGTTCTGCTTCACTGTGAGTCCCTCCCAAAAGAATAAATGCAGTTTAGCTTTGGCTTGCAGAATTTTCTTCATTAAGGATTCATGTGCCCACTAAACTCAGTAAAAGAAGTGCTTAGAGCAGAGAAATTAAAACTCCAGGTATGAAAGCAACACTTCTAAGAGACATAAATAATCATAATTAAATCAGGCTTTCAAAACTGAATCTGATTTTTACTATTTTCTGTTTCTTCTTCTTAACCATTCAGAGGCAGATAGGATCCTCTTAATTTAGGATTCCTTGTCATCCAAAACTTCCATCAATATGTTTGAAAATCTTTTCTTTCTATTTTCTTCCAATGGAAATGGCAGAGTGACAATCTTGGTAGAATAGTGAGATGCCATCACCATCCAATACCAACTTGGACAGGACAGGCTATAGAGCACTCAGTCATAGGCAGGTTGTACATTTCCCATCAGTTTCTTGACTTAATGTGAAATAACATAATTTTTATCAAACATATCACTCTTGGCTTTAGTTAACTCCAGGCCATACTTTCTTCTAGAAAGAGATAACATCCTTATTTTGCAGTTTTACATCTTTGTTGGAATGCAAATACACATCCAAGAGACTATCAAACACAAGCATTTAAGCAGAGCTCCGCTTTGAGAGCAAATGTGTTTTCTCTAAGATATATGAGCAGGTCTGGAGTTTATAAACTTCCAGTTACTGGGGAGCTGACCACTCGACAGCCTCACATGTGCTGGAACAGCACAGTGTCACTTGCTGATGACAAAAGTTCCTGTTCACAAATCTGATACTAAATAAATAAACCACACAACATCTTGAAGGCTTCACCCGCAGTTGCTGTGAATTTCCCCTTTCCGAGCTACTCGGAAGGCTGCAGTACTTGGCTTCTGGAGAACTGGGAGAGGGAACGCTAGAATGGCTTGATTAGGAGTAAAAGGTTTTATTGATCCTCTCTCAAAATCTCATTCAGTTTCCAGAGCGTACCTGTCTCTGCAGAACCTGAAACCTTGTGAGAGCGGGAAGATTGTAAAGCGCCTGTTTATCCAGTCAGACCAAGAACTGGAGCAGCTCACACCTTTCTATAGGTGGTACAGCTGTTTCCACCGTTCGGACCGTCACTGACGCTGCCGTTTTTCCCAGAGCAGAAGAGCCCCAGCACTGGTGAGCCCCTCGGGGAAGCGGTGCACACGCCGCGGGAGCGCCCGAGCCGGGTGGGCGCCGTTCAGCACCACGGCCCCGGGGACCGGCCGGGGGAGCCCGGCGGGCACGGGCACGGGACGGACTCGCCAACACCCGCACCGAGGAGCAGGACCCAGCCCCAGCCTGGTCAGACCCCCGACCCCTCCGGCCCCCTCCCCGCCCGCCGTCCCCGCTCACCTGCCCGCGGCGGCCAGCCCGGCGGCGAGCAGGGCGGCGAGCAGGGCTCTCCCGGCCACCGGTACCATCGCCGGGGCGCGGGCGGCCCCCGGCGGTGTCTGTGTGTCCCTCTGTCTGTTGGTGGGGCGGCAGCGCCGGAGCGCGGGCGGGCGGCGGGACGGGGCCCTATAACCGGGCGGGGCGGGGCGGACCCGCCTCCGGCTTCGCTCCCCCCGCGTCCCGGGACGGGGCAGGCAGGGACCCCCGGCGGGGCCGGGCGCGGAGTCACGGCGGTGTCCCTCTGGGATAGCCATGTCCCTCCGGCCCGATACCAGTCGCTGCTGCAGGCTCACCCCGTTCCGCACCCGCTGTCCCCCGTGGCACCGTTGCGATGGGCTTCTGTCAGCGGGAAACGGCATTTGCATTGAAAGGTTTCCAGGCTTTGCCTTTCAGTCGCAGGACCATCCCTGACCAAACTTTGTTTCATAGGCTAAGGAAAGTGCTTGGATATAAGGAAAAAGTTCTTAACTAAAAGGGTGGCCAGGAATTGGAACAATCTGCCCAGTGGAATCACTGTCCCTGGAAGTGTTGGAAAATCTTTAGATGTGGTGCCTGGGGACATGGTTTACTGGTGGACTTGGCAGTGTCAGGTTAAAGGTTGAAGTCAATGGTCTTGGAGTCTTATCCAACCTAAACGATTCTAGGATTCTAAGTTGCTATTTAAGCTGCATGTGCTCGCTGGTGACATTCTTTCTTGATAGCTAGTCCTTCGGCTTTGGTGCTGCTGCCACTGCACATAAACTGCCTCACCACTGATATATCCTCCTAGGATAATGCTTGTACTTCGGGAGTGCTGGGGTTTGTGTTAGGGTTCTTCTCAAGATTAACTAATAACTCTATCTTTTTGCAGTGATGTTGAAGCTGTGACTGATGTTTGCAAGCAAACTAAAAATGTTTCAGTGGTAAAATATGTTCTGCCTGTGTTGAAGATACAGACTTTCCCCCAAAATAGGTTCAAGTCACCTTGTAGAGTGGACCAGAGGTACCAAAAGATGGCAAATTTAGTCCCACAATTCAAATGACATCAAATTAAAATTAATCTAATTAAAAGAAACACATGTGCAATGCTGATTGTGTGTTGTGCAGGATGGTAGAGACACTTTTTTCTTCTTCCTGGACTCTGGATGCAAAAGCCATTGCTGGTTTTCAGCTGTACTGCTGTCTTTCTGAAATGCAGTAGTACCTTGAGACTCTCTAACTCTCTTCATTAGACTTGCCTTCCTATATGGGAGGAGTAGGCTTTTGGTTTTAGCTAAGTCAGTGCCATGTAGAAAGCATTCTAAATACTTAAAGCTATATTAAAAAATTTGTAGTTTTATTATGCACATTTATTCCAGCAAATAGATATGAATGAATAATTTGATGCTGGGCTTGCCATTAAAATATTGATCAGTGTTCAAGACAAGTTTTATTGGTCAAAAGACAATTAATTTCTGAATAGTGGTGCATGTAGTCTGTTATGAGCTATAATTATTTCCTCAAAAATCTTTACTTTTTATGAAGAGTGCCTTGTGGATAGATAATAAAATGATTACCTGAAACTCTGTCTTTAATTTAGAACAATAAACAAGGACAATGGATTTAATGACGCATGTTTATATGTGCTAGGATATTCATATTTCACTCTTTAGAACTTCTAGCCTGCAAGATACCTGAGATCCCCTTGTCACTGAGTTTTGCTGTGTGATTCCCAAGGTGAGAAATTCTCAAGTCTCAGGTCATGATTCATCCCTGAAAAGATGGGACAGAGTGAGACAGGACACATATACTCACACTTATCTTGTTAATTAGGTTTTGCTTTAACCACACAGAGAGTTACATGTATCTTTTTCCACAGAAGATGTCAAGACTTTAACTATAACCTCACTTGGTTATAATAAGAATTAAAATTGTTGTAAATCAGCCTGAGCCACAGTGTGTAAATCATGATGTCCTTTGGAGTTTAAACATGCTGATTTGCCACCAGGACATGAAGATTCATTAGAACTCTGGAGGAATTTCAGTTGCACATCTGACACCCTTTCCTCTTCATTCACATTCCTTGGCCATCTAAATAATATTTTTTTATTATTTTTATCAATACTGCAGTTTTGCACCAGTAAATCTGCATTGCTTTGATAGTAGCAAATTTTAATGGAATAACCTCTCATCCACACCTCTTTAGAGGAGAGGAAAAACTCCATGCAAGGTCTCAAGGGAATAAACTGGCTTTCTGGGCTGGTCCCAGAGGTCAGCATGATCTCCCCCATGGTCTATCAGCCCTGGTGGTCCCTGCTAAGTAGTATTTCACATTGCCTGCTGGAATGGGACTAGCCCTGAGTCTCCCCCATTCCCTGTGATTTGTTAGGGAAATGTTTATTGAGATTGTAGTCATAGCTGTCTCCGAAATGAAAGCTAATGGGCAGTTTTTAGACCAATCTCCCAATCTTGTTCTGAGTTCTCACAGGGGCTCTTTCATACCAAGATGATGTAAGAGTGACCTGTGACTTCTATAGTCATATATAACATGTCTTACAGGAATCACCCTCAGCTTTTAGGGAAACCTGTTTTGTACTTCATGCAATCCTGGCAATTAAGACCTTAGGCTTCCTCATGCACTTCAGAGTCGCCTCATGGTGTATTTTGCAAAGTGCTGGGAAATACACCAAAGTCGTATTTGCTTAGGTTTTTCCTACTTTTCCCACTTGCTTCTTCCTCTCTGATGGTTACTGTGGAACTGCTCTGTAGGCTCATGGGCCCTGGAGCTTCCATGCAGGCGAGGAGATTCAGCCTCCACAGCATGCTGGAGGCACACAAAGTACAGACCCTGACACAACTCTTGCTGTACCGTGATTTAATATGCTTTTTTCCTCTGAAGCAGTAGCTCTCGTACTCTAAGGGATGGAAGGGTGCGAGAGAAGATGGTTTATGAGGCTATGGAAGAGCTGAACTAGGTTTGCCTCTTTCTTTCCCACACTCTGGGTATCCTTTCCTCTTAGAAAGGAAAGGGTTGCATTTTTAAATTAAACCTTGAGCTCTGAAAAGTGCTGCAAGTCCCATGTGAAGAACCCAATACCAAGTATCTAATACATAAAGCCCCCTGTACGAGCCCTTGTTTCCCACCTGGCCTATTTTAGTTGATACCTGTGCAATCCATGCGTGCATCAGGGATTGCCATTTCCAGCAGTTTTATGAATGAATGTAATAGAAGATCACTATGTGGATTTCACTGAGGAATTTTTTAAGTATAATTTCCTGGTTTTTATGTAATTTTCCTTAGTTTTAGGTCTCCTGCCAAAAAGATTTAGACTTTTTTTTTCTTCATATTATTTCTCTACATACTAACACACAAATCTTTCTCTGCTTGACTACATTAGCCTGTAACAAAAATAATTCAGTCACAGTTGTTCCTCTTATATTTAACACTTTTCATATGGTAACCCAATAACATGCTGCCTCTTAGTAGTTTTTTGGTTTGTTTTTTGTCAGAAAAAACACTGTACCACAGTGATTTTAAAGTTTGTTTAGAAATACTTTGTTTAAAAAATGTAAAGTTCACGTAATCTATGCCTTTATATTTACATATTAATAAGTGTTAAATAAATGTTATTGTCCTGTCATTCAGTGCTTTGGAGCTTTAAACTTCAACAGGTTGTCCTTTTTAACTGTTTTAAAAATTACAGTGAGATCTTTTCATAGTCCCCTGACATTTTAGGAAAATTGTCAGTGGTCATGAGGAACCCAGAACTACAGGAGTGAGAACTGGGCAGCTGGGCTCTGCACTTACAGGAAGAAGCCAAGAGTCTAAAGACTTTTGTCTGCCTTCATTTTTCTAGATGTTACCAGTGTCTATAAGTATTGGAGGGAGGGTGTCAAGAGGATGGAGCAAAGCTCTTTTCAGTGATGCTGAGCAATACAACAAGAGGCAACTGGCAGGAACTGATGCACAGGAAGTTCCCCCTGAACATGAGGAAGAACTTCTTTACCGTGCAGGTGATCGAGCACCAGAACAGATGGCCCAGAGAGGTTGTGGAGTCTCCCTCACCAGAGATACTCAAGAACTGCCTGGATGCAACTCTGCGCCATGTGCTGGAGGATGACTCTGCTTGATGGGCCTGGAGGTTGGACCTGGTGACCTACTGTGGTCCCTTCTAACCCGACCTGTTCTGTGATTTTGTGATTCTGTGATTCTGTGATTCTGTGATTCTGTGATTCTGTGACTGTATCTAGCTTGAGAGCTGATATGTTTTTGCCAACCAGGATGCAGAGCTGCTTTGTAGAATTCATCAAGCCTTCCTGCACGTTAAAGTACTCAGTTTCTAAAGCAGATATTTTCAGATGTTGTTGAAGTTTTTTGTAGACTGAATGATTCTGTGATTGAATGAGGTTTTATATCTGTCAAAACAGTGAAATCCCTTTAGTCCACTGGGGTAATTAAGTTATGTATAAAGATCATCTGCTATGTGTATTGCCATCTAAATAACTTTGGATAGAAAGCTCTCTATAGCATGGTAAGGCCAATTTGAGAGTGACCAGAGACTGATTTTCCCATTCAAAGGTGAAATGTTGTTTTTAGCCTCGTATTCTCAGCTGACAGACTGTTGTAGTCATGTAATGAATTCAGGTTCTCTCTATGTCTTAGTGTTTGGAGCAGGTGTTGGTTTAAGATTCTAATTTTTCTTATGCTGCAAATATGAATTATTTAATCTTTAATTAGGAATCACAGAAGATTGATGAAGTTGAAACAGAAATACTTAAGCTAAAACATTTACATTAAGCTATAGATAGAGTGAAAAATAACAGTGCACTAAAGACTGAAATATTGCTATAGTGGAAATCCTGGCTATGTCCCTGTTTTTTTTTTTTTTTTTTTTTTTTTTTTTTTTTTTTTTTTTTTTTTTTTTTTTTTTTTTTTTTTTTTTTTTTTTTTTTTTTTTTTTTTTTTTTTTTTTTTTTTTTTTTTTTTTTTTTTTTTTTTTTTTTTTTTTTTTTTTTTTTTTTTTTTTTTTTTTTTTTTTTTTTTTAGTTAGCTGAAGTTCCATTTGTATTGCCAAGTAGTTTCAGATCAAGTAATTTCATAGGGTTTTCATGGAGTAAAATAAACAGAAGAATAAAAGCAAACCATTCATTTCTTCTCATGAATCATTCTATCAGTTTTAACAGACCATTTTGAAACACTAAAAAGTCATGAATGGGGTTTCTGAATTGGAATTGCTGAATAGAATCATGATTATAAAATAAATTGTGCTTTTTTTTTTTTTTTTTTTGGCTGGTTGAGTCTGAAATCGTCCACGTAGTATTGCTTCAGGCTATTTTGGTAAACAAAATTCAAAGTTCAAATTCTTGCAGTTATTTAACTGCAAGATAAATAACTGAGGTTTTAGGAAAACTATCAAATATCCAGAGTTTATGGGACATGTTAATATTGCTTCTCTGATACCATGTGCACCAGGAAAAGTTGGCAGACTAGATTGTCAAAGGCAGAGCACTGGGATTAACAAAACTCTGCTACTAGGAAAATTTACTTGTAACCTCAACCTACTTGTCTATCTGATGGCCTATATCATACCCCCCAAAAGTGTTCTGTTTACATTCCTTTGATATTTAATATTTGATAACATTTTTCAGATTGTTACCATGGTTAAACTCAATGCTGTGGTCCATGGGGCAACACTTGCTGTTCTCCCAGATACCCATAAGAAGGGTTCAGTATATCCAACCAAATTATGGTTTCTGTGAGAGAATCCTTAATTCTAACCAAAATTATTGTAAGCATAAAAGCTTAGTGCTTAGGAAATCCTTTGTATTTTATTACATCTAAATAATTAAAAATCATACTTTCAGGCTGGTGGGGGACCTAACACAACATGAACAAGAGCCTGTTAAAATTACACCTTCAGGCTGCAGTTCACTTTTCTAAACATATAAGTAAGAGGTTTCACATTAGTTTTATATTCCACAGTCTGGAGTTCCAAGTGACATTATAAATTTGTTTGGCAGTAGTAACTAAACTGAAGGATACATATGCCTATTTGATGACTGGTTCAGGAAAACATGAAGAAGAACTCAGCAAAAGCTGACAAAGTTGTTCTTGGCAGCTAAGACAAAGGTCATTAAATGAAAAGAAGATAATATGGAACTGATAAAAAAATCTGAGGGGATCCTAGATAAAAATATGCATGGAAATGTCTAGTCAGGGTTTTCTTTGCTGTAGTTTGGTTCTCTGTCATGGATGTTCATTACTGGTTCAGTTGTGTCAGGTATGCTTTTGAAGTCCATCTTAAGGTTTCAGCTAAAACCCACAAAATCCATTTCATAAGGTTTGCATGAAGCTGAGCATCCTAAAGAGCCATGAAACTTGAAGCTGAGCATCCTAAAGAGCCATGAAACTTACTTCCAAAGTCCAATTCTAATTTGAACTAAAATGCAGATACAGAAAAACCATCTGCGAGTTCATTACGGACAGCACTGGTATTACAATAAATAAACACTTGCTTCTTCTAGAAGAAATCTTTCCAAATGACCTTCTTCAAGTCCTCAAGATTTTTATCTGTCTGTCTACACATGTTTTTGACTCCTTTCATAAGCTCTTTCCTCTTCCCTAGACCTTAATTTTCAATGCTTAAAAATGTGGCTATATCACTTTTCTGAAAATAAGCCCCTCCTGATCTCTGCTCCTAAAAGAACCATTTTGTCACAAACACTTTGTGTAGAAAGTGTTTTCCTCTTCTAGCTATGAAGTGATATGGGAATATTTTAAGTCCGTTTTCACTCTCTGTCACAAAACCCATAATGTACAAGATGAGAAACTGTGTCCTGGAGGGCATGAGGCACAGCATTGCCAGCCTGTTGAGGGAGGGGATTGTCCCGCTCTGCTCTGCACTGGGGTGGCCTCAACTTGAATATTGTGGGCAGTTTTGGGCACCACAATGTAAGATATTAAGCTGTTAGAGAGTGTCCAAAGCAGGGCAACAAAAGTGGTGAAGGGCCTTGAGAGGAAGCCACACGAGGTGTGGCTGAGGTCACTTGGTCTGTTCAGCCTGGAGAAGACTGAGGGAAGACCTCACTGCAACCACAACTTCCTAGTGAGGGGCAGAGGAGAGACAGGCACTGATCTCTTCTCTGTGGTGACCAGTGACAGGTGAGGGAATGGCCTGAGTTGTGTCAGGGGAGGTTTAGGTTGGATATTAGGAAAAGGTTGTTCACCCAGAGGGTGTTTGGGCACTGGAATAAGCTCCCAGAGAAGTGGTCACAGTACCAAGCCTGACAGAGTTCAAGAAGCATTTGGACAATATTCTTGGGCACATGGTGACTCTTGGGGATGGTCCCGTGCAGGGCTAAGGGTTAGACTGGATGATCCTTGTGGGACCCTTCCAACTCAGCATATTTTGTGATTCTGTGAAACTGATTAATACTTTTTTCTTTCTCCTTCTGATTTGGCTCAGAAGTATTCAAACAAAAAAAGGGCGTGGGGGCAAATCAAGACAAAATAAATAATATCATTTAAGTTTCTGGGTTCCTAGGAACTCCTGCAAAAATGTCTCAGTCTCTGAAAACACAGTGGCTTTCTAATACAACATACTTTGTAATACTTCTTGTGGCATCTTCTGATGCTTATAAAGCTAGCTATAAACTAACCAAACATTTGTGCACCCTCTATAAATTATAAGATAGAAAACCACAAAAAGCATGCAAACCTTTTCTAATTAAAATCATACTTGGAAAGGAAGAGCCTCACAGAGATTTTCTTACTTTAATGCTCTCTTCACTGCCCAGCAGCCATGCAGGAATCACTCAGAATTCTGGAGTCCCATCAAATATGATACTGAAATGTCAAACCAAAATTTTGGAGGAGATGTTCTTACTCTTCAGCTGAACTTCCTGAATTCTCTCAACATTTGGTCAGTGTCTTTTACCTCTTCTTCTTGTAAATATTATGACTCTTGCCCTCATACAAATCTTAACAGAATCTAGAGAAGATCCAACAAAAAATAGAAGTGATGCAGAATTAACTCAAATGAAAAAATGACCAAATATGCAATATTTTATAAAACCTAGTTCATTCTTTCAGAAAGGACTCTTCACATAAACATCCAGTGAATACAGTTTCATATTTCCAAGTGCACACATTTCATTATTTATTGTGTTGGTGCTTTTAAAACTATTTTCACTGGTTTTGGTCCCAGTGTGAGATCCAGGTAGAAGATTACTTATCTGTGTTTTCTCGCATAATCAAGACTGCCCTCTTGAAGCTGAACTGCTCTGTTGCTCTCTGGGATATAAATCCTTGCAGGTTTCTGGAGTTGCAAACTATTAATTTCCTTAGGTAATGTAGACATCTTTCACCACTCACTACTTTTGTACATTGTCACTCTGTCTTCTAGAGTGGCACTTACTCTCACTTCTGCATTTGAGAGAATGCTCCCAAGAGACCTCTTTGGAGCCCTCCAATACTCACAGGATGAGGGAGAACTGTTTAAAACTAAAAGAGGAGAGATTTGGACTGGAATTCTTTACGGTGAAGGTGGTGAGGAACTGGAACAGATTGCCCAGCAAAGTTGTGGATGCGTCACTCCTGTGAGTGTTCTAGGCCAGGCTGGGGCTTTAAGCAACCTGGTCTAGTGGAAGGTGTCAGGAGGGTTTGAACTAGATGATCTTTGAAGTCCCTTCCAACCCAAACCATTCTGTGATTCTATGATTTGCGTTTCTGAGTAGGCATCCATCTCTTTGGTTTTAACCCCTCTGTCTTGAAACTTTTTCCTCCAACATGTATTCCTCTCCTTTAAATTTTGCATGTGAGCCACATATTTCTTAAGCTTATATGTGGAGATGTGTTATTATGGATAATTTTAAAATAAACATCTGTTTAACATCTATCTGTTACTAATAGGCACAGTGGAAAGCTAAGTGTATGCCTCAGGTCCCTCCTGGAAAATATTTTTGCTGCGTTTTTTTTCCCATTCCCAGCTGTGTGCATATTGTAAATAAATTTGTACTCTGAAACCATAGTGTTTATGTCCAACTGCTTTTCTCCCTCATCCATTCCTTCTCTCCTTTTCTTAAAGGTGACTATGCAGAAACATCTGCTTTCTATTACTCCGTGTCAAACAGAAAACAATAACAGTGCTCATTAAGAAGTTTCCATGTTTAACCTTTGCGTAACAACTTTCAGAGAAAGAAGACCTCCCAGCTTTTTTCTTTAAGAACTTTGCTATTTTCTCACCATAAACTCTCCACAAGGCGTTCAGCAGTAACTGGAAAATGACTGCTTTTAAAATAATAGCTGTTGTTTCAAAATTTACGCAATATTTCTGAACCTCCTCATTCACACGACTAACCAGAGTTTGTTTCCCTGAATGCACAGCATGGTTCTAAATTAGCCCAGCCAGCTAATGAAAGCTCAAAAGCAATCAGTGTTTCAGCCTGATTGGTAGGTGTTAATTAATGTCTCCTGCAGTTACATGTGGTCTGAGATCAGGAATGATGGAAAAGCCCTCAGGTACACGGTGATTATTGAGGATGGTCCTGTGCAGGGCTAAGGGTTGGACTTGATGATCCTTGTGGGTCTCTTCCAACTCAACATATTCTGTGATGCTATGATTCTCTGACTGATGGTAGGATTCAGTAGACAGCTGTATACCTGCTGGGCTTGTTTTGAAATGTTGCATCCCGCTGGTATCTGCTGTGCTTAAACATGTAAGAGTGCTCATTTTTTCTGTTCTTACTGGAGACTGAATTCCCCACTTCTCTACATGGGAGTGTATCCATTCTGAAATCTAAAGTACTTCCTCACTGCACAGCATTTAATATTAACTTTCTGTATTTAGTGCAGATGGATTTATATGCTGCTTGCCTTTTTTTTTTTTTTCCCCCATTACTGGTTTGCCTAAGCAGACAGGTGGAAGTGGATAAGTATAGATGCAGGTTGAATGGATGCCAGGTATAGAAACAATCTGTATGATGTAATCTGCAGATCTCTACAGTGCTAGTAACAAAACCAGACTCATATTAGCAGTTACAGCCATTACCTTGGTGTGATTTTACCTGACACAGTGTGTTTTGTGTATCACCATTCTTGACCACGTGTAGTAACTTCTGATGGTTTATAACAATGAGTAATGGCTAATCCTGACTTGCTAAATTAAAATCCAGTTTAGGTTGGAGGGAATTACAGACTCTTTGTCACTGGTCTGTAATTGCATTTGTGCTGTGTAATCACACTTCCTGCATGAAGAGTCACCATGAGGGATTGGACACTGGGATATTCCTTAGTGAACAGATGCCTACAAACATCTTAGACCCATGGGGGTAAAATTGTCACAGATGAAGTGCACAGATTTCAGAAGCTTTCAAGATGAAAGTAAGGTCTGGAAATGTTTATTGGTTTCAGCTTTCTCTGTACTTCTTACAGTATCAATTTTCCTTTCCCACTATGAGTCTGTGAGTATGTAAAGGGGAAATCTGAAGTAAAATCAAACAACATTTCCAAGCAGTTCTGCCGTTTATGACTGTGATTCCCAATGTTTCTGCACCTTAACCCCACCTGAGTCATATAATCACCAATTTACGGAAAAAAATCCTGAAAGTAGGAGTTCTTTGTCCATCTTGACAGAAGTGTTCTGATAGGGCATGCAAAAGGTAAACAGCTTCTTTCCAAAAAGGTGAATCAATTACCTGTCTTGCTCAATAATTTGGATTTTCATTTCTTTATCATTAATTTCAATCAGCACAATAAAGAAGTCAAGTATCTTCTTGCTGGAAGCAGAAGAAATAGATGTGCCATGGCTTGAAATGGCACTAGTAGCTAATGAATCCTTCTGTGTCTCTATGATTCTGAGCCTGGCAGAAAGCTGTCTAACATTTTGCAGCAGTCTTCCATTTCCAATATCATTATCAGTAAAAGAGGCATATTTATTAAGCTTAGATATAACTCATATGATAGGCAGTTTATTAAAAAGGAGAGTTTGGCCTACGGGAGGCATCCAGTGCATTAGTGCAGTAATGGTGAGCTCTGGTGACAGTGGAAGCTGTGCAGACCCTGTGGGCTATGCAAGCAGCAGAATGCACTGAGAAGGAGGATTAAAAGTAAAAAGAAGAGTTGTGATCCAGAACTTCTGACTGCCCAGGGTAGTCTTGTCATCCTGCTGAGAAAAAAAGATGGAATAAGTAAGAGTTAAAAATGGTTTGTGTCAGCATTGGAAGAGGGCTGTCTTTGTCACTGACCTTTATGTAGGAGAAGGGCTTTTCTGTTCTTGAAATTAATGTTTTTTGCAGTATAAATCTTAGTAGTTTGAGAGTACAGAGAGGCATCTTTGTGTTTGCATGTCTTAGAATTGGAAAACAATGTACAGTGCCCTGTCTCTCCCCAGCAATCTGTTTAAGAGAGCAAGCTTACATCTCCTGCCTTGAACAAGAGGGGTCTCTGGAGAAAATCTCTTGCCTAGAAACAATTGCATTGCTTTGTGTCACTGAGTGTTCACTGTTTTCTGGAGGCAGATTATAATACTGAATAAATGCCAGTGTCTGTCTGTGTTTTAATGTGCATAATTGTTCTGGTTTTCTTTATATAATTGAACATTTTTTTCACACATGTGCTGCTAATTGATAAAACAGCCCCATGTGAGAAAGAATGGCAGGAAATACAAAGTGGAGAAATCCCAGCCATCTCACTGTAAAATCTGTGCTCTTTTGTGCTGCACACAATGTGTTGCATTCTTTTTTCTATTTCATAACTCTGTGTGCTTTATTTGCTTAGAATGCATCTCTTGATTTAGAAGTGAGTAGGTCAGTTCCTGTGTGTTGGGGGCATTCCTCAGAAACTTCAGCCTTTGAGCCCTGATCTATGACAGGAATGAAATGGCTGAGCATGGATTTTGTGACTCAGGTCCATATAGGAATGTTATATTAGATTTCCTGAACAACTAATTAACTGAAGAAATGTCTCATCAGAAATTTTTTTTTCATATTTTCTCATATATTTTTCTTATTTTTACTTTCTCCTTGAAGATTAGATTGACCTGTACTTCTGGCTGAGGATTGAGAATATGAAATTCTCCTTGTCTTTTCTAAAAAGCCTCATGTTCAGCAAAACACAAAACTAAATCGCTTATGACCTTCTGTAGTACAAGTTCAGTTTGAAAGTTTGATATTTAAGCAGTGTGTACTGCCAGTCTATCCACTGTTCTAGGTGTAAACATGATGTAGGCAATCCAGGTGGGGACAGGTTGTCAGAGAGGTATGAAGACATCCTAAAGTTCTCATTTCCTGTAGCAATTACATCCTCTGAAGGTTTCTTCAGACAGGCCAGAGGCCAGCAGCAGAAATCCCATCATGACCATTCCTCAGCTGTAACTGTTTGCTGCTTGTGCTAGTCAGGAATTTGACATTTGAAAACGTGGCAGCACCATCAAGCCAAGATGAATCAACTGATAAAAAAAGAATAAACATACACAAGTTTGGAATGATGACACATAGTTTATGCATAGGCTGGATTCCTCTCTTGGGGTGGTACTGCTGATAATGGTGTTTAGATACTCAGGGTCAGGATGGCAGCATAAACCAGCAGATATAGTCTGTACTACCTTCTAATTCATTTTTTTTTAGAAAAGGCATTGATTCTGACTTACACATGAAAGATAAAAAAGAAGTGACTCATTGTCTTCAGTAGGCAACTTAACCAAAAATTTATGGTAATGATGACACCAAACTCTGTCTCTCTACATCACACTGTTTAATGACATTCCTTGCTGAAATATGAAGAGATTGCATTGCATTGCATGCCTTAATGTTACTGTTCCTTTTCAATACCTTCTCTGATATAACATAACCTAACTTGGAGATTTTATGGTTTGATTGTGAAAAACTTTCATTCTTTTCCTGCTGGGACAGCGGCTTTGTTAATAGCGACTTGAGAAGAAGAAGAAATAAGTTTTGGTAACTTGAGGAAATTCTCTTCTGGACATCAAAATATTTGCCTATATTATATAATTTATTTCTCTCAAAAGATACCACAGCACATAGAACAGTGAGTAAAGCCTTAAATAAAACTAATATAAACCCCAATGCATATAAATGACTTGTACCAAAGAAATTGCTTTTTATTAAATGTGGCACTCCACAGCTCAGAAGGGCATCTTCCTTCACTATGTGTTTCAGAATCACAAAATAGGTCACCCTGTAGACTATCTCCTTCTCCATTGCTATTAAAGGTCTGGGTTATTATTTATCTTGTCTCATTCTTTTATGAGAGACATGGCAATAAAACTCACTAATCTGTCCTCCCACAACACTCTGTTGATAAGCTGGGTAAATCATAAATGATTCCTTTCAATGACAGTAAATTTGTTTCAGGGAAAGAAGGAAGAAGTAAATTAAAATGGGAACCTAGGGAACAACTGAATATCACTTTTGCGTATCTTCAGAGATAATTTTTATTACTAGTACTAATAATAATCCCCAAATTGCATTCTGGGAGAAACCTACCTCTTCCCACACCATCCATTCTCAGACCTTGGATATAGGTTGTGTGCGTTTGCCCTAATAGGTAGCTGGATAGATTGACTGACTGATCCATTGGTCAACTGATCTACTGAGTCACAAAATAAGTTGGGGTGGCAGAGACCTCTGGAAGTCCTCTATTGAACTCACCTGCTCAAAGCAGCTCTAATTAAATCAGATTATTGAGGACTTTGCCCTTTCAAGTCTTGAGCACCTGAAAGCGTGGATATCTCACAACCTTTCTGGACAGCTGTTGCAATACTTCACCACCCTCATTAAAAGACGAAAAATGTACTCCTTATATCTAACTGGAATTTCCCATGTTTCAGGCTGTGTCCATTTTCTCTTGTCTTGTTTCAGTGAACCACTGAGAAGAATCACAGAATCATAGAATCATAGGATTAACTGGGTTGGAAGAGACCTCCGAGATTATTAGGTCCAACCCTTGGTCCAACCCCACTGTGATTACTAGATCATGGCACTCAGTGCCACATCCAGCCTCATCTTAAAAACCTCCAGGGATGGTGAATCCACCACCTCTCTGGGCAGGCCATTCCAGTGCCTGATCACTCTCTCTGTAAAGAACTTCTTTCTAATATCCAACCTAAACCTCCCCTGGCAGAGCTTAAGCCCGTGCCCTCTTGTCCTACTGTTCATTGCCTGGGAGAAGAGACTGACCTCCACCTGGCTACAACCTCCTCTCAGGTAGTTGAAGAGAGTGATGAGGTCACCCCTGAGCCTCCTCTTCTCCAGACTAAACAACCCCAGCTCCCTCAGCCTCTCCTCGTAGGACTTATACTCAAGTCCCTTCACCAACCTTGTTGCTCTTCATCTTCTTCGCTTCATCTTCTCTATATCATTCAGTCCGGTAGTTGTAAGTAATGAATGAAGTTTTCCTTTAACCTTCTCTTTAAGACAGAACAGACACATTTCTCTCAGCCTTTTTAGATATGTCATGTGCTCCAGCCCTCTGACCCTTCTGGTGGCCCTCTACCAAATTTGCTGCAGTATGCCAGTGTTTTTCTTGAACTGGAGAATTTAGAAGTGGACAAACTGCTCCAGATCTGGTCTCACAAGTGCTGAATAGATAGAAATAATCTCCTTCTCTGATATACTGGCCACACTCTTGGCTAATGCAATCAAGGATTCAGTTAGCTTCTTTGGTGCACACTGCTGTGTGCCAGCCTGTTGCTCATCCAGACACAGCTCCTTCTGCAAAGCTGCTTCCCAGTCCTTCCCGAAACTGTATTGCCACATGGTGGTATTCCATTCCAGATGCAAAAACTTGCATTTGCTTTCATTTAACTTCATAATGTCCTTCTTAACCTATTTCTCCACCCTCTAAAGACTCTTTGAATAGCAGCCCTGCCCTCTAGCACAGTGAACACTCATCTCAGTTAAGTGTCAGCTGTAAGCATGCTGAGGATGCATCATGTCCTTCCATCAATGTTAAACAGGATGGACCCCAGTGTATAAACGTAAGGGATGCCACTGGTCACTCCCTGCCAGCTGGATTTTGCACTACTCATCACAACACCTCCACACACCAATTTCTCCAGTTTTCTTCCTGCCTTACTGGTCACTAATTTGTTGATAAGGGGGCAGTGGCAAAGGCTGTGCTTTGACTAGCCACCAAAGTTACTCACCTTTCCACAGAAAACAATCAGGTTGCTTCAGTGTGATTTCGCTCTGCTGTTTTGTCACCTGTTCCAAGAGAAATTTCTATGCACTCAAGCTACCCCTTTACATATATTTACTGTGGATATAAATAGATAAATCAACATACATAAACACAGACAAGCTTGCATATGACGTGCCATATCACTAGTCTTTAGTGAAAGAGCACCTAGACACAGTTCATTCCTAGACCATATGAAATCTAGGGTGTTCAAACCTAGTAAAACCTTTTCCTCTTCAAATTTTGTCAGTCAAATGCTTTTCTTAAAGGACAGAGAAATCCAAAAGGTGGCAGGATTTTAGAACTAGATTTTAGTTTATTAAATCAGGTAAACACCAAAGGCAGGTCATATTATCTTTTCAAACTGCTTGCATTCATGCTGAACAAAACTACTTCAGGTTTCTAACTTTAGGAGTACTTTTGGAGAGCTTTTGGAGAGTTTGACATGAATTTTTCTTCAACAGCTTTGGGTTGAACATTTCCCATCTCCACCTCCATCTGGCAGATGTGTAAGGAAAACTGTGTACTTTCACACTTGCATTGCTTCCATAGTACCAAAACATGAGAAAAAAAATCTCACCATATAGAAAAATATAAAGCCTTAATTAATTATCACTACAGCCTTTTTTTTAATTAAGTTTTTAATTTAGTAATTTAATTTTTTTTTGTCCCTCTGGCCCACTGAATGAGCAAAATGGTGTACTTGCATATATTGATGTAAATAAATTAGCTTCACTTTTATGTTTCTGATAGATTTTAAATAGATTAATAGGCACAGCTTTCTTGTTAACTTCACTTTGGAGAGGCACTGGGGTAGCGAAGATGGAAGAGACTGAGAAAAAGTGGAAAACTATTTTCCATTCATTGCTAAAGGGGGAATTATTATTATCTGATTTCTTCAATGTCACTCTCAAAAGTGCATTTTGGAGGTTTTCTTAAAGGTACCAACTGTAAAAAAATACTCTTGAAATTTGAGAGATACTAAGATAAATACATTTTTTTTAATTATCTGCTCAGATTAACAGTAAAAGTAACAAACAGTGTTGTTTCTTCAGCTTTGAAAATTACCATTAGATCTGTCAGGATGATTATTGCAGCTACAAAACAATCTCTTGCAAAATGAGTTTGTATAGCATATGTTGTCTTTGTAAAATTGGAGGCATTTTATAACATCAAAGTTATAACATTACAATTGTCAAATTGAGAGAATCTTTCCATTAAACTTGGATTATACATGTTGAATATATGCTTCACATTTTGATACTGTGTATGTAAACCTGCTCTTGCACTAATGTTTTTCTCTGTGTGGATTATTTCTAGAAAGACTTGAAGGGCTAGGAAAAAAGGAACAAAGGGTGGAAACAGATTTTATAGTTTGGTAGGCTATCTTCCAGATTTGTGGAGAGGTCTTAAAAATAAATTTTTCTTCATATTAGAATTATCTGCCACAGCAGAACTGAGCCTATACTATCATGTTACAAACAGAAATCCAAACACAAAATTCGGACTAGGTAGCTTATAAAAATGGACATTGAATCTGGTCTGAATTCAGAGTGAAGGGATGTTCAGGACCATATCTAGTTTAGTAAAAGAAGGTAGACTATTTTGCTAAAGCTCTTGGATGGAAATTTGGAAATGTTATGGGTTTAGAATCTGCCTGTAGCATTTGTTTCTGGTATGATAGTGGGTAAGCCACAGGAGCAACTTACCATTTATGTGGTCACAAAAGTCCAAGATTTGATAACAGCATGGTTGCATAAATATTAATCCATTATATCTAAATTCTATACAGATTGATGTTTACATTACTTTATTCTTCTCACAGAGCTAAAATAATGTCAACTCTGCCTTTTTTGAATTGAAATTAACTTGTCTTCTCTGAGATCTCCTCTTATGGTGTCTCTAGAAAAATTCAGTCTATCTTCAGTAGGTAGCTTACACTAGAAAAAAGAACCCTTAAAGACACTAGTTATAATAAAAAAATAGAAGCACAATAGAATTTAATGGCTGGAGTAATTGTAATTCTTAGCATCCAAATTATTTTGTAGTAATAACACAATGTGGTTAGTAAATGGTGAATCATGACAAAAATGTCAAAAACTGAGATTATAACAGTTTTAGATTCCTTTTCCTTTCCAAACAATGAGAGCAGAGTAGATCTATTTTTCTTCTAAAGATACGTCAATAAAACGATGTGTTCTAGTATAATTGGCCTGAAGCCTACAAAGTTGTTAAGTCTTCTTGTTCCCTGGGTAAAAACCAAACACATACCCTTTCTGCCTTTCCTTCGGGATAGATGGTGATGGTGTGTACACAGCACAGTGGTAATGAGCTAAACCAACACAATGTCCTGTGCTCTGCTTGGCTGGTTGGTGGATGCTTGGCCACAGTGCCTGTGTGTTATCAGCTGTGACATGTTTCTGGCTGAGTCTGACCAAGTCCCAGCAGTTGTTCCCTGGTGGCAGAATTACTTTGCACACACTGAGCTTTCTGAGGAGAATCCCCTGTGAAACAGTTTGAACTGATATACATAAAACTGGATACGTGGCTGTGTCAGTTCTTGCTTCTCCCTGCTCTGTTGGGCCACACCAAGTCTATCGTAGTCAGGGCTTACCAGAGCCCTTCATGAGTCTTGTGAACGCAGTTTTTAATCAGAGGGGGATGCTGCTTCCCTCAGGACAGCCACGTTTCGTGGTAATTCTGAACACATGGGCACATGTTTAATACCACAAATGTCTGTGTTTCTGTTTCTCTGTAGTAAAATACAGGTCTCATGGTATCATTTACCCTCTCTTAAGCACCAGAACAGGAAGGAGTGTGTTCATAGTATTACTGAGTCGGGGATTTAAAACCTAATGGAAACCAGTTCAAATACATTCAAGCTTTTATACAGTGCCCATTTCCTGAGATATTACTTTATGATGTTGGTCAAGAGTGTCTGTGTATTTGTATTTTTTGTGCATTAGCTTCAACAAATTAGGGGTTAATTTGTCGCAAACTTCTAAAGAGAAATGAAACAATATAATTTAAATGTGTTAATTCCATACAAGTTTGGCATGTAAGAAAGGAACTTTGACAACTAGTTAATGATGTTCTGATTCTAGTCCACCCATTAATAGCAACCAAGGAAACCGGGGAACAGAAAAGGATCAGATTCTAGTCTGGGATGTATTAAGGTTTCTCTTCTCAATGGGCATTAAATACGTACATCTAAGGGAGGAACTTGGCCTTGCAGCAGAGTTTTTCAGACCTAGCTGTATGACCAAACTCCTTAGATGAAAACATAAACTACATTGTGCCTGCTGTGAGACTACACTTCTTGGGAAAACAACCCAACAAGAAATGCTTCTCACTCCTATTCTCATCTGTGCAATCATCTTAGTAAAAAGGGATTTGAGACACTTTGTCTCTTCTGTCTCTATTGCTTTTCTGTCTCTGTAGTGGTTAGATTTCTTCTGTATTATTCTGAAACATAAACCCATATTTCTTTTAGCTATTGAAACTTCCTGAATATTTGCCTTGTTTAGGTACCCCACAAAAGATCAATGGGAATTGCATACTCAAAAGACAGTTAAAAGGAACTCTTTCTTCTTTAGAACAAAGAAGAAATATGGTTAAATATATCATATTCAATTAAATATATCAGTTCCACTGATTGAAAGAACTTGTAGGCAGGTAACCCATCACTACTGTAAAGCCATTTTATGAGGAGACAATTCTTTATTATTTAGAAATTTTTCTGGAGAGAGGAGAGTGAAAGTTGTTACCTGATACTTGGTTTTATCTGGTGGTGGCTCCATGAGTTGTAGAATTTGGGTTTGAACCTGTTAAATTGGTGTTAACTTACAGGACTTAGCTGCAGCTTAATAAATAGAAAAAAAAGTTGAAGTTAATCACAGCCAGTGTGATTGCTACATGGTGCCCTCTGCTAAAATCACAGCTCTAAATTCATCAAGCCTTTTCTTGCAAATAATTAGAAGTGAATATTTGCAGCATTGAAGTAGTTTCTCTGCCTCAAATCCTGCAATACTTTCTCAGAATCTGTCTTGAACCTTAGTACTTTGGACAAGGAGAAAAAGTAATAGGTCATAAGTATAATATGCCTATGGGGTAGTATACTAAATCTACTGTCAAAGAAAGAGAGTTGAAGCTTGTTAGTCACCATGGGAGGTATAGGTTTTACCCTTGGTTTTGGGGACAGTTGCCTATTGAAATTCTGTTGATGAAAAGTTCAACTAAGGTAAAATGGGGGAGCAGTATAAGAATTACTTCCTTCTATTGGAAAGTAAAGTAAAGATGAATAGTCTGAAGAACTTTGAATTTTCTTGTAGTGTAACAAGAAGGAACCTGTCAGAAAGGGACCTCCTGAACACCTATTTCCTGAGTATTTAGAAGCTTTCTGACTGAGGTAATGACTGAATGATCAGATAATCACTTGAATAATCATCTGGCATTAGTTGTTGAGCTCCCACACATGTTCTGTTGAATAATCCTGTACTTCTGCATGATGGGTGGTAGTTTGATTCTTATGAAGTTATATGGAAATATATAATTGGGGGTAAAACTGGGATTCACCTTACCTAACTCTATCTGACCAATCTTAGGTTGGGACACGAAGTTCTCTGAAGATGACCATGTCCTTGCTGCAAAGCAAACAAAGGATGACTGACTTGTGCATAGGCTTTCAGATACCCCAGCTAGGACGGGTGACTCTCAGCTGCCACTCTCCTTCACTGTATTCCAGAAACTGGTGCAAATCACATCCTTACACACATCAGGTACCTCTAACTTTCTGGTAGACTCAGATCATCATAATCCAGGTCATGCACATTTATTAAATGGAATAGAGAGTCTCATCTGCCCCTTGGGAAACATTTTTTCAAACAGAAGAAAGGAGGTTTCTAACATATTTCCACCTACACCTTCTCTGGTCAAATACAGCAAACTTATACAGACAGAGAACTAGTCTCCCCACAGAACAGCAATTTTCCAGGCACCAAATATTTGCTCCTAATTTGTTATAGAGTTATTTAGTATTTTCAGTGGCTCAAAATACAGCTTGTAACTTACCTTAAAACAAGAGGTAAATGAATGGAATGCTACAAATACACAAAAATAGTCCTTGAGGATGATGTCCTTAATGGTATTTTCTTAGTTCTCTGAAAGAAATGTCTTCACTAATGTCACTCTTTTCAATCATGCATAAATGGTTTTATGTGTAGTCTGTGTAGTTTAATTAGATTATAATAAAATAGTCAAAAATTCTGTATTTGTCATGTAGTTGACATTTTATTTAGTTTTCATGTCACCCACATAAAGTGCAGTGGAGGCCTTTTTTTGTTGTTGTTCACTATAGTGGATCTAAAGGACATGCCTTAGGATAGGGGGATATACATGATATACAAATCTGCTTGAACTCTGTAAACACTAAATAGCTGCAGCAGCCTTTGCAGTGGAAGGAAATGGTCATGAAAAACAGAACTTCTGGATTTGGGCTGGGCTGTGGAAGATTAAAGCAGTTATTTGAACCGTAGTGTTATCTGTTGTCATAGAGGAATTAAGGTCTTGTCAGTGCAAGGCTTTTTGGTGGCTGCAAGAACAAGACTTAGTTTTAACATTTCCTCAATTCTCACTGGTTAGCTAAGGGATGTTAATATTTCTACCAGAGCTTTCACATGCAATTCATATGCTACTGGAAAGTACTTTGATAATGTAACTTTATGAGCAAAAATACATGATCGTGCAACATGATATCTGAGGATATTTGTGAAGTGTTCTCCGGATAAGAAACCCTCCTGTCTGTACAGAGCCAATTATTCTTTACTGCTGGCTGCTCAGCAGGCTGAGTATCATGAAACTGTAACTACAAATAGACTTTTTAGGAACCAAAAAATACCAAGAACCTTAGAATGACCTGTGATTGTCTGCCTTCAGCTTATTATTCCGTCAATAATACTTTGTTAAAGACTGCATGTGAACATAACATGTCTCTTAATGTAAGTGCAAGAAAATTTAAGCTCCTTTATAAGATACCTGAAATAGTATCATTCTCAAGAGCAAACACAGACACGAGCATACAGCACACCAGTGGGCAGTGGGTGAACCCAGTTTAGCTTGTAAGTAAAAGCTTGTGAAAGGGGAACAAAAAATTCAAAGAAGTAAAAGAGGGAGCACAAAAAGCCCAAAACAGTCTGCAAACGCATTTTATTTAGGAGAATGATGAAGAATAGAAAGAACATTTGAGATGTCAGGAAAAGGTGCTTCAAACCATCAGCAAAGCTTGGGAAACCAGAACTTCTGAAATTATTTGCAAATATTTTACAGAATTGCACGGTAGCCACATCTGCCTCTTGGCAGTCTCAGTTTCTAGCTACATGAACTTGAATATGGTTTTGGATAGTTATTCTTGCCTAAAAGTGGTTTGGGCCTGTGAGAATTGTCAGCTGAATTTACCAATAATAAATAATTTGAACATTTAAAGTATAGGCTTTTACTGACTGTGCAGAATTATATCTAAAGAAACATGTTATCACAATTACATCAAATGCTTTGAGAAGATGTCAGTAGTGCTGAACATTTTAAACAAAAAATGTTTTGCATTGTAGAGAAAATAGTCTGACTATCTTCATAAAAAGTAACTGTAAAGCACAGAGAATATATTTCCAGCACTGTACTTGGCAGCATGCTTCAGCTGTGAACCATATCAATCTGTGAAATGCATTTTTGATCCAGCCTCAGCATTTTTAGCAAAGAAAATACTAATGAAATATTTTTGCCCAGCTTATTAAACAGCTAGTAATATTTTAGAATTACTGGTATGAAAAATAAGTGTTAGCTTTGAGACTTCCTCATTGGTGTGAAACATATGTAAACATCTGTAAATCTCTTCTGAAGTGAAGTACTTCCATCCTTCCCATTTGCATTTCCCACTAGCTTGCTGAGCTAGTGAATGCATGAGTATTCTCAAGAGTTATGCATTTTGGGGCCTGTTTCCAGTCTAAGTGCAGTGGTCTGATTTCAGATGGGTCACTCAAGTGACCTAATAACACTGAACATTTTTTCTGTTTTACAGATATAGGCAGTTGGCCAACTGTTGGAGATAACAGCACTTTACAACATGTATCCTCTCATTGTGAAACCATATAAGAAAACAGACATATTGTGAAATAACGGGAGTGAGTGAGATGTTATTAATAATCTTCTTTATTATGGTGGTGCCCACCAAGACAGGGACTGAATTCTGTGCAAACATGCAAAACTGAATACATTTCTTGTATATTGGACCAACTGACTGTCATCAGACCTGGAGAGATTAATTTTATACTTTTTAAAGGATTATTCCTAACCCAAAGATTTTTAAAGTCAGAGGAATGACTTCTAAGCAAATTTAATTGATTTTGATTGAAGTTTATAATGAAACTGGAGCTTCACTGTTCATGCTCTGGGTCAAGAGCTGCACACGTGAAGAATGTGAATGTCATCTGCAGTGAATGTCCTCTCCCAGCCACCTCTGCTCTGCTCTTCTTCGGCTTTCAGTGCTGCACAAAGCGGCTCATGGTTCATGGGACCTGAAGACACAGATGTGGCAATTTGAGAACTACCAAATACTGACTTCTTTGATAAACTACCTACTGCTTAGTTATTCTTATAAGCTTACAATCTGCTTGGCAGTCTGCTCCTTCAGAGCCATGCTCAGAGGCATGGATACCAATAACCTGCGAGATGCTAATAACATTGACATTAGCATCCAGAGAAGAATTACTGGCATAAAGCTGGGAAGAGAATACAAATCTAAAATTGGTCCTGGCAATTTTGTGTGTAAATACAAAGAGCATTGATAATTTAACTAGAAAAATGCAGTGTAATTTAATTTTCCCAAATAAATCTGTGTATGTCCTACATTTCCTTTATACTCTTGCTTAACAATGTCTGGATTCTGGAGAGGGGGGAAAGTGGGCTGGGAAATATTTTGCATGTGGGAATATATGGCATATATTTCAACTCTGTATGTACATATTCATTATGTATGTACATCTCTTGCAGGTGTAAGGTTAGTAATTGTCAGTACTCACAGACATATTCATATCTTTTAACACTATGCACATCATCTTGCAATGCCTGGAAAGAACGCATTTTGGAACAGCAAACATCCTTTCAGCTCCAGGTGCAGAGGAGTGAGTCCATGAACGCTCCTGGAAAAATAGAATAAAAAAAGAAAAAAAATACCGACCCTTGTTTAAAGGAGACGACTAGAGGTTGTCTTTGGTTCTTACTCTGCTGAAACACATATTGTAACTCTGAACAGGGCACTGGGAACCTGTGTCCTGTGTAGAATATGAGAGAGGGAAAGTAATACAGTGAATTTATATCTAGTACTAAACCTGGCTAATATTTTAAATTTTTCACAATTTAAAAAATGGTATGACTGACACTGCTCAAGGCTGTTTCCTCAGCTGGTCTGTAGTTCCAGAGTCAGCCAAAAATGCCGTAGGTGTGTTGAAGTATCAGAGTGAGAGAAGTTACATATTCATGACACTCAGGTGATGTTAGAGGAGATAAACTGATTTATTCTTGCTGAGTAGCCTGCCAATTTCTTTGCAATTAGCTTGCATATCATCTTACCCTAGAAGCAGTGCTGTGGAATAAATGAAGTAAGAGTCATTGGGGTTTTATCCTTTTTTCCTTTTTTTTTTTTGTCATCCTTTAAAGAGGTCAGTAGTGATACCTATTTTTATTTTTTTTAATCTTGTTTTCCTAAAACAGAAACTACATTCACAATGATTTTATCTGAGAGTATTTTTTTCCTATTCTTCTCTTACAGTCATTACAGTGCCATGTAAGGACAGCAATTAACTGAAATGTTCTGACATTCACAATGGCCATTTTCATTAAGTTCTGTCCTTGAGTAGCATTTTGAATTTTGCTTTGCAGTCATTGTGACTATGTAGGTCTCAAGGGATCCTCTTTTACACAATTTTTGTATTCTATTGTTCTAAGGACTAAAATTTTTAAATAGTATAATATAAGTATAAAGAGAGGGAGCTGGGATCATGGCAGCAATGGTTCAAATGCAAGACTATTTAGAAATTATATATTTAAAACTGGAGTTATATCTATTGAAACTAGAAATATTTGGTGGTCTTTGTAAGGAGTGCCTATCATTTATTTGGGCGGGATGTGAAGTTTGGGTAAGATTAACCCCACTTTTTACTATTGTCTCCTTGACTGACGTTCTCACCACCTCAGTTATAGTCTGGATATAGAAAGAGTAGCATTGGGTTTTAAGGGTGTGAAGACATCTGCACAGGAAAGAGAAAAAGCAGATGAGAGTCAAGGCATCAGACAGCTACCTGATGTGGATCTTACAGGAATCAATTAATTCTGAATTCTTTTAGAAAATTATTTGGAGTTTTCCGGTTTTGCATTTGTCTCATGTGTCCAGTCCAGTGGTGCCCTGAGGGAGCACAAATGTAGAGTAAGGGGAAAACAGGTAGCGTGGAAATGGCTGAAAATTATTGTCTAAAAGCAAACTAGTAAGCATTCATGAAAACTGCAATTAGGACAACAGTTGCTTGCTTACAGCTCCAACTGAAACAATGTTTTATAAGAGAAAAAAAAGTTTCCATGCTTTGTAGAGTACTGCTGAAAGTATCTCCTTCAGAGGTCTGAAATATCTTGGATTTGGAATTTCTACCCCCAATCATACCCTTAGAAAATTTAGATGCTTCCATTTATAATATATGTATCTGGAAAGGGGCTGTACTTGACCAGATCTAATTAGTATAGTACAGTAGATGGACTCTTTTATGCTGTAGGAGATGGCACTGGCACACTGCTAATCAAAAGTAGAATATCGCAGAAAGTAACACCAACCTAAATTCACCTTTGAAAAGAGCATCAGTCAGGAAGCAATATTAAATAAATGAGGGCTTGCATGTGGTCTGCTCTGTTAGTTGTATCATCATCTGAAATATTGCACATTCATCAGATATTTTTTCATGACCTTGGCAAAAAAAGTAATAAATGGAAATGAGGAGTTAGTGTGCCTATATCCAGTAATGATTTCATGTGCTTACATGCAATGCTGATATGCTGATGGCTTGAATCCTATAGCAGCCACAGCAGGTCAGAGCAAACCCTGTAACCTATTTTCTGAGCCTCACTGCTCATTTTTCAGATTGCTGGTAGCTCTTACTACATGGAAAGGAAATTGCTGTTTTGCTGACAATGTATTTTTGGTATGATTCATCTTTGGTACTTAATTCAGATTCCTTTTTGCAGCCCATCATTTCTCTGCTCTCAGTATGTCCTCAGGAACACTTAAATTAAGGAGTTTATATGAGTCTGTCTTCTACATCATCAGATGTTACCTTTTTGCCCATTAACAGCTTTTGAAGCTCTTGATTTCTAGCCAAATATCTGACAGTAAAATCAGTATGATGCTTCTATTCCATTTCTAGAAATAAGTTAATTAAACTCCCTTAGGGCTCTGAAGAAAAGGCTCCTATCTTTTGTCAGTTTAATTTCTGCTCTATCCATTTGTTTTAGTGCTTTGTGAAAGAATACTTCTATTCTATTGCTTGTTTAGTTAACCTTTTTCTTGATTTTTTGTTGTTCTTCGCAGATGTCAGAATTTACCTTAAGTAATGTGTGAGGACTTAGAACACAAGAATTAAAAACTCTTCATATTTCTCAAAATATCTCCATATCTTCAAATTTTTCTTCATATTTCTCTCTTTCTTGAATTCATGACACTTGTTATGCAGAGGGCATATATGGTCAACTATGACCTACTGCAGTGTTATTTATATGAAATTGAAATTAATATGAAACAGAGAGCACAAAGCCTCCTCTCATTTACTTCTTTGATGGTTTTTAATCTGTTTTTACAGGAGAATATGCTGAAAAGAAAATCTGCAAGAGAAAAGGGAAATACATGAAAGAATTGGGTTGTGAAGAAATGGAAAATTAAAGTACATGCATAGAATATTAAATACCTCATTTACAAACAGCTCTTTTGTGTATACATGATGTTATTATGTTATCTCTAAAACACCGAAATGTTAAAATTATATAAACTTTCCATACATTCAAAATCATATATAAAAGTTTAATTTTTAACTCCACTGTTCAAATGGGAATTGTGGATCTGCTCACATGATGATGGTTTTATTCATTTATCAACAGGAGGAGTCAGTTTGAAATCCCAGCTAGGCAGCCTGAGAGAGTAAAATATTAGATTTTCTGGGCTACATCTGCTTGTAACATTCTGACATGTTCTTATCATTAACGTGAACCTCTAACATTCATGAACACATTGTGAATGAAGAGCAAAGTTGTGGAACTAGTGAGAAGCAAAAGCAGGTTAAAGCTTCACGAGGAGAGTTCATTTCCCCTTTGTCGCTATTTTGTCACAGTTCACACAGAGCCCCTGGTTGCTGCTACTCTGTGGCTCGGTAATTCTTGTCAAAGAATAAACCAGAACAACTATTCTACTGAGTTAAGCTTATGTCAAAAGCAACTGTGAGAGCAAAACTGCAAGAATCAAAGAGATTGGGAAGCAGGAGAGAAGGAAGCTCATGAGCGTTAGCACGTCATCTTCTACAAGGATGTGCAATTCAGCTTTCAGAAAGGTCGTTTTTCTTTATTCTATTTATACAGTGTTTTAAGTTTAAATGAAATGGTTATTTGCTGAAAATTGATACTGGTACATAAAGTGTAGTAATGATTTAAAAGATTTATGAAAGGCAAGTTAATGAAGTTGAGCTGGTCAGTCTCTTCATTCTTGGTCATCCTGTACATAACAGCAAATTGCTTATCTCTAACTCTGCCTGGTCTAGGAAATGTGTGCATTATTGCATTGAAAGACATGGCAGTTTGACAAACAGATGCACACCTTGTTATAGCTGCAATTATTTATCAAGCATGTTATGATTACGAATAAAGGAATGTATAGCTTAGCTCCAGTATTACCACTTACTCCAGTAACTTCCTTTTTTATATAGATAAAGAAAGCTGTAATATAGACACATGCATAATGGACCCTTTTGATATGGCAGTGGATGCATTTCCCAGGTCAGGAGTGGAAACAGGACACAGACACATATGAAAGTGAAAGAAATAGCACAAGTGGAAATGTGTTTAGACAATCCATCCTAGTGGTAGTGGTTTGTTTGTCAGTCTTTAAATGGGCTCATGTGTAGTAATGCAAAAATCAGGAGTCCTCAAAAGTGGTGTTTAAAAATACTGTGTGTGTAAATCTGATAAGAAAGACAAAACTTGAAACAGAGTAATCTAAGAAAAAGGTAAATTCATAGACCTTAAAGTAACTGAAAACACAGTGACTAAAGAAGAAAACAGTAAGCAACAGAAGCACAGAATAAATTTCCTATGTTGGATTTCACCATATAAAAAATGGCAGTCCTCATACTGCAGTGGGCTGAAGCAATTCCCGGCTTTCATTCTGATTTGTTATGAGAACACGTCCTTTGTATCTCAACTCTCCGTGGCCCCATTTTCTATGATGAAACAAAGCCATTAACCCATTGATATCTCTGCCAAAATATGACTTTCCTCCAGTGAGGAGCTCTGTATGTGGCTTTTCAAAAGTGAGAGCTCTCAGGAGTTCTCAAAGTGTATTCAATTGCCCACAATTGCTTTGAATGGGTACATTAAGTGGATAAGTAAATTTCCAGATGGCAGTTAAAAAAATGAGATCAGAAAACACATCTCCCACACCAAAGAGTAGTGTAAACAGGACTGTGAAAGACCCCAAGAGGTCCTTATTGAGTTCTGAATATTCCTGAAATTGAGTGCCAGCAGCTGTGCTGCTAAGCACAACAGAGCTGCCTCTGTTGACCAACACCTTGAAATACAGAATAGCCAATCTCATAGAGGACAGCTGCTTTTCTCTGGTTTTTTTGGTGTTTTTTTTTTTTTTTTTTTTTTTTTTTTTTTTTTTTTTTTTTTTTTTTTTTTTTTTTTTTTTTTTTTTTTTTTTGGTGGTTGTTGTTTTTTGTTGTTTGTTTGTTTGTTTGTTTGTTTTTCTCGTGCTTCCATGACAACGTAACCTCAGATACAGCTTTCCTCTCTCCTCCAAATAAAGCAAAATGCATTCATGCTTCTTGGGTCACTAAGAGCCTGCTCTGTGCATACCTTCAGCAACCCCCTGCATGAGCTCCCTGGCAGCAACATCTTGTCTCTCTCCATGTAAAAGGATGGTACTCTGAATGTAAGACACTGCGTATGTCCCATGTTTCCGATCTTTCTTATTTCCCACTCCTTCCTCTTGCTTTTTTGCTAAGAGCAGACAGTTTTGTGAGGTTCAGTTTTCTTCCTTCACTCCCAAATTCCCCATATTCCCCTTGCCAGGGTCCTGTGCTCAGTCTCTCTTCCCCTCATGATCCCTGCTCAGAGGCAGGAGCAGCACACACGATTTGCCCTTTGCCTCTGCCCTCTATACGTGTCAATCAGGTCACTCTGCTGAGGAGCTGAGCACGGGTCTTGTGTTGTGACAAGCTGTTAGTGGGAGCAGTTATTTGCTTTGTAGCAACTCCAGGAAGTGAAAAACACCTTCCTTTCATTTTTTCCCCATATAATTATACTCCTGGCTAGAAGACTATTATTGCCTGAGAGTCTGGAATTCATCAATGCCTCATGGAAAATTATCCCAAAAATAACACATGGAGAGAAAAAAACACCTAAATCCTGTTTAGTTCAGCTAAAACTGTTACAGGTTAAGTCTGGTGCTGCACTCCTCCCCACACTGTGGGAAGAGAAGAATTCAGCTTCAGTAAAGATTTTGGGAGATTTCATGCAACTGCATGATGACCTCTCATGTGACTTGGCTGGTGCCCTCAGCCCTCTGCTTGTGAGATGGCCACAAGACAGAGTTCCTGATTAGTGTGAGTCATCAGGATGCTCGAGGTTTTCATATTCTTTCCACGGCCTTTCCTAAACAAGTAAATTTCACTCAAATTTAAAAAGAAAAAAAGACCAAAAACCAGGAAAATTAGAAAGTCTGCAGGAATGATTGAGTAGTTTCTGTTTCTTTTCTGCTCCTGATTTCACCAAGAGCTGCATGAGTCAGTTTGAGAGATTTTTAATTCATTGCTAGCATAGCAAAATCCTTTCCTCTCACTTTATGTGCTTTCATCCTACTGACTATCCGAATATGCTTTGAAATATGAATTATAGGTTATATTCTTAAGGAGAACATCCTTAACATAAAATCTTTCCCTTTACATAATATTCTATGATTCTATGTTTTGATGCATTGCATAACCCATTTATACCATCAAGTTTCTTATTAAATTTTTGTAAAAAATTAAACTTTTTTACAAAGTTATCTAATGAAGATAACACATGAAAAGCCAAAAAGTATTCCTCCTGGTATACCACTATCCTAATTAATTTCTGTATTTTCCTTGTTAGTTTAAGAAGCTGCTTTTGGGATGTCTGTTGCATTTCTGAGTGTGAAGAGGGGCCCAGTACTCTTCTGGTTGAATTCTTTCTTTGAGAAGCAACATCAGCATTCCTGGTATTTCCTTGTAAAGGTCCATCATTGCAAGTTCTGAAGGTGCTGGTGAGAAATTGTTGTTTTAAATACTGCAAAATAACAGTGTGGACATACAGTAGGAATGGGATCTGGAGTACCACTATGAATAATCTGTTTTAAAGCAGGCTGTTACAGATTTTCTACAAATCATAACTGTTTTCAGTTTGGAAAGTGTTTATTCAAATACAACTATACTTGTTCTGCTCTGCTTTTGATGGCATCTGCTATGGTCATCTTGAAAAAGTTTTTACTTTTGAAATATGCTAATGTTCATAACATGCTCCATGAATTCTCAGACTATTTTTTGGCTCCAAGGAGGAGAATTTTGAGGTAGACAAGGTCTTTTAATATAAGGATTAAGCTTTCAGGACTCTAAAAGATGACAACTGTAAAGACGAATTCATATTTAGCATGATTTTTTTTCTAGTTTCTAGAAGCAACACCATTTAAGGACACTATAGCGGAGTTTTTAATAATTAGAATCACCAGATTATAGCAGAATTAATTTTTTTTATAGCAAGCAAAAACATTCATCATAGATTAGTGTTAGGTTTTTAATATAATGACTGGAAATGGCAGTTTTCACTTTCTAACATTGAAACTTTTTGCCTGTGGTTTGAATATGACATCAACTTAACTGAAATACAGCTTCATTGTGTGGGTTGAACTCACAAAAAAAAAAAGCAATTATCATGTTTGTTTTGGTTTTATTCTCTTGTGCCCAAATAAAAAGATTTTTTCCTTATATATCCAATGTTATTTCACTTCACATATCACATCATTGTTTTTGAAGATAATATTTTTAATGGCTTTTAGGGCTGATTTTCAGGCACTTTATGGAAGTCAAAGATATGATCTTTGCACTGAAGAGTCTGAGGGAATGTGAGGGTTTGTGTTAACAGATAAGCTGCACTTCAATTTAAATCATTCTTGACAACATCAAACATCCAGGTGCAATATAATCTGATACGGCAAATTGAAATTGATGTATGAATAGGTTTATCATATATTCAAGTTTTCATAGTTTGCTTTTTTTTCTTCACAGAGAAACTTTTTGAAGCTGTATTTGAAGTCTGCACGTGTACTGTGAGTCCATTTAGCCATGGACACAGAGCTTGCTGTTGGGAGGGGTCTTGCATAGATTGCAAAGTCAGCAGTTATAAAACTGTACCTTTTTTGCTGTATTGGTACCACTGCACAGGTACACAAACCTATAGGGAGCAGAGGAAACTCAGACCAAGTTGGGATATGAATGGCTAGGAGACATATTCTCTGGATAACACAGTCTATGTTCTTGACACCACACAGCAAACACAGAAGTGCTTGTCTTTGTAAAGATCACCATATTTATAGTCTGAATTAAGTTATTAATGTACAATTCCCTGATTTAGATTTGTGCCGCCTAAATTCAAGAAATTTTTTCATTTTTCAGTATATATAGTAAACTTATCCTTTGTGACCAGACATGAGACAGGTTATATTCTGCCTTTTTGCAGTCATGAAATACACTCCCATGTCCTTTTTCATCAGTTTTCATCAGTTTAGATTGCAGTAAATCAGTGAAATATTCTCCTTCTTGCTTGATTGTGAACTAAATCCCTGGCAAAGCATCTGTGATATATTTGTATTGTATATTATGACATATTTTTGTAATAATAGATTGTGATGACATAAATTTGGAATATTAATATATGTTCAGTTATTAAAACAGTGTTATTCAGATTCACTTATATTCCCCAACAAAACCTGGGGAAAATAAAGAGGCACTGCTAATTGGTGGGTCATGAGAAATGATGTAGAGAAGCAGTATACTGTTGAGGGCTGAGAAATAATGGATCTGTATCATCCCATTCACTGATTTGCTTACTCACAATCTTTCTATAAGGCCTGTAAATACAAACAAAAACTTAAATGTTGAGTCTCAAAATGGAGATTCACAAGTAATAGCTTTGTTCTAGGGAGGATGGTCTCTTTGAGTTTTGTTTACAGCCAAGGGTGACAGTCAGGTTACTCTTAGGTAGTTGCTTAACTCTTTTAAGCGTCCAAATGCCCTGCAAGAACCTATCCCCAACCATGGAACATGTTTTGCAGTCTTTCACCAACTTCCCCAGTGGAAGTTCAATCCTAATCATAAGCTGTATCTTCCTAGAATTATTAGCATCACTCTTCTGAGAAATGTTTCCAGACCTATTTCCAGCATTTCACAGAGCATCTGTGCTCCACAGACCATACATTGAAAACCTCTGCCATAACTGGAAACAAGGGAAGCTCACCTGCCTTTCTGAATTTTCCAGAGCTATTCCCCTTCCCCACAAACACAAGAGGTGTCATGGAACACAAGAGCACGTGCATTCTGTGCTTGGTGCCAATGCTGCTTAGTGCTGAGAATCAATGACGAGATTGCCCAGGCTGGTCTATTAAGCTGAAACACTCCTGTACTGCTTAACAATAATTTTGCAGTTGTTTGATTGTAATCATCAACAAATGCCAAATGAAATATGTAGCAGTGGTATTTTACTGTAACATGGTGTTCTGAGTAAGTGTGTATCATGACATTTTTATGTCGATACAATGTATTTTCTTAGACTACCTGGTGTATTTGGAAAAGTCAGAGGAATTTCCAGGCACAAGATCCTTTGTAAAGATCTCAGAACTCTTGTTCAGGGACTACCTCTTTGTTGAGCTAGTAGAAAAGAAATGCATGGCATAATCTTCATCCTTCACCCTGAAGTTTTGTAGAGGGTTGGTGAATCCAACAAATACTTTGTCATCCACTCACTTATTCATTTTCAGAGGTTTTTTAAGCCTAAGCAATTGAATAACAAGAACTGAAGTGGTGAACTCTGGTGTTACAAAACAAACACCTTTGCTTTCCAACAACACAAGAAAATGAGATCTATACAATAATGACTGACTGATCTAGTTTGACTCTATCCTGCCTAGGATGCAGAGGCAGGTGCTCATCAACAAGAAACACCTAATAAACACATGCCAAAATGAATGTTTCCTCTGGTCCAGATTCCCTACTCTTTGATAAAGGGGTAATGAAAAAGCAAAAAATAACTGTAACTGGGGGAAAAAAAATGGTATTTTGCAGTTCCTAATTTTTCACCTTGCTTCTTTTCTGATTTACAATAATAATGCCTGAGTCGAGGTATAGTTGATTGCCTTAAACAGCAAAAATGATTTCTTAAGGTGTGATACAGTACTTCCAATATGTTACCATAATTTTTGGAAAGAGGTGTATTTTTAAACCCTAGCATTTTCCAAGGTTCTACTTACTGATTTTAAAATGTCAAAGCATTTCATCTGTAGTGATTAAGCAGAGATATGTGATGACAGATACTGGTCTTCATCACTGTTTGCTTCAATGCATGGAAGCAGAATGTTAAGGTGTATTGCCTTTGGTTATGGCAACACTAGCAGGATTCATAATTTAACAGTAAGAATTTTCAAATGTGATGTAAAGACAACTCTGTGGATGAAATAGAAGGTAAGAAATGAGTAGCCAAGAAATTTAAAATGCGCAACTGAATACAAAGTCTGTTCCTGATTCAGTATCTTAAAATCAAGGAAGGGAAAAATGTTCTTGCTATTATACTGGGTTTAATAGATCTGTATATTTTTTACACATCTGAGAACTTGGAATGCAGGCAAGAAATGTGTATTTATGGAGATGCACATATTCTCCATAATTAGTCTACTACATGATTGTCTGAAGAACCAATTGTTCAACCTCAGATATGAGCCTCTGTATAAAGTGTAGTTATATAGAAGAATTGTTAGGCTATAAAATGTTTAACAGCTATACATGCAGTGGTGGCTGAGATTGTGTTGGTACATGGCTTCTCTTCCTTGCCTTTTTATAAATTTCTAAATAAGTCTTAAAGTTTTGGGGCATGTGTTTCCTCAGGTGAAAAGGTAACATGGCCGATTCAAATGAAAGTTTGAGGTAACTCAGAAATCCTTTATTATATACACAGTGATGGATTACCAACTGAGTGGAACATAAAAGTTCTTGCCATGTTATGAAAGTGCCGAATAAATGTTACTCAAAGCTATACTAAAATACAAGCCAGCTCCTGAACAGAAAGAACACATTTCTTAAGGAGATACAACATGATTACAAAAATCCTAGTAAGACAGTAACTGAAATGTACAAAACTTTCTCAAAACAAGTATTTTGCTATTAGCTAAGGAGAACAGACAGACAGTTCTGAATGCTTTTTGGGTGTCACTAACTACAACCACCCATCTTCATTTGCTTTTGTATTTTGTGACACATCAGATGAAATAAAGCAGCCTCCAGCTTGGACTATGGGGTCAGTTTGAGGCAGCAGGTATTTTGGGTGATGTTAAAATGCAGCAAGTCCCACCTGCCTTGTGGTATGTCTCTGTTTAAAAGCAAGGTTTAATAACATGCATTTGTGAATATTGGGGGTTTTTTTGCAGAAACAGGGTACATGTGGTATGTGGTAAGCAAGCTGCACTAAAAACAATTTTTTATTTCAGTGCAGCCAGGTATGCCCAGTACAACTGAAGTCTTAGTTCAGACAAAGGTCTAGAGCTCTATTTAGTGCTATGGCACTGGCACCAAATACTTGTAAGAGTTCATTTGTTTTGAAAAACGAGCCATTTGAGCGGGTTTTGGCACAACTACTCAGCCACTCACCCTTAAATGCTGCCATGGAGATATTTTGCCTGCTAACTTCATGTTCCTGGAGTAAAGTCTTTGCAGAAAATCTTGCTTGTCAATCAGACATGCTCTTCTCTTGATCTTGCTCAAGCCGCAGAGCTTGTTTGCATAGAGAAGTCAGTGCACAGTGAATGAAGCTATGAACTTAATAACTGTCCAGAGATCTTATGCTATTTCTCTGCTTGAACAGCTTTGGCTATTCTCTGGGCTTTTATGCTTCAGCTATCAATTGGAAGTCCCTTTTGAAGAAATTTAGAGGCTGAATATGACTCAGAATTTGATAAAGTATTTAACTTGCTTTAATCTTTGGAGAAGGGTGAGGGAAATTCCAAGTGACTGAAAGGACACGGAATAAGTAAAGTCTTTGGAATTAAAATCTGTTAGAGCTTTAGCTAATTTGATATGCCTCAGTGTGTGCACTTTCATATTCCCTGGTAGGCAGGGACCAGTAAGCAATCAAACAAGTCTAAATATGTCCCTGCAAGTCAGTGAGTTTGAAGTGTATCATGAAGCATTTCTCACTGTTTGTATTACATACTGAAGAGCTATACATTAATGAGAGATGGCCTGTCCCCACACAATTGTAGGTTGTAACTTCTTGTTCTGATGTCTGCTGCTCTTTCACTAAGTGAATTTGAATCCAATGGATCTAAAGATGGAAAGCACTTGGAAAACTTAGTATGGTTTCAGAACGTAGAGTTGCAGCTTGAAAATTTTTAAGGTGCTTTGTGTGTTTTTTGTTTGTTTGTGCTTTTGCTGATGTGACTCTTATTTGCCCCACTTCCTGCTTTTGCACTGAAACCTCAGATTGTCTGTTACATACCTGAAGAAAATTCAGCTTCTGCTTTAGTAAACTTGTCCAAATCAGGTTTGTGGCCTGGGAACTACAAGGTTATCACTATAGTTGTGTGACAAGATTTTGAATTGGAAAAAAAAAATCTTCCTTTATCCTAATGTCATTTTTAATACTGCAGCTCAGTTTCTCTACCTGATAAAATTGTTATGATTGTACCTGTTCTACAGTAGCTACCCTGAAGTTTAATCTGATGGATGAAAAAAAAAATACATTATTAATCAAACTGAAACAGAAAATAGTGTACAAATTTGAATTTCAAGAATATAGAGAACCTGAATATGATTGATCACTTTTTTAAAAGTGCCATTATTTGTTATGCCACTGGATGTACTTTAAACTGCTACAATTTCTTGAATTCTCTTTGAATAATTTTGAAGTCTGTAATAAAATTTTCTTGGAAAGGCCTCCTTGTTGCATGGTGGGTAAACATCAGACTTCTCTGCCTGTAGGTCTCAGTAGCATTACTAACACCAAGCCTAGCTGAGAGAAAAGGAATTGATTACCTTGCCATGGATTTGGATGAAGAGCAAGTGACTGTATGTACTTATTTTGTGCAAGTCTTTCTGTGTTATGGTGTTCAAGCTGTACTTGCGTGAATCGAGACCGCCATCCCATGGCTGCTCAGAGGTTAATTTTCACAGTAATTCCAGCACATAGTGGTTGTCCCCCTCACCATCTCCCTTTGAAGAGTGTTTGTTCTAGGTAACACTTTGTCCTCACCTTATTTTAAATTTCGTGTTTTGCCATGCTGTGCACTGTTAAACTTCTTCCCAGTTACCAACTTTAGTTGCCTATGACAGGTAATTTTTATAGCTCTGGAAAGCTATCAAAGGGTAAGAGAGCACAGGAAAGAGATCAAAACAGAAATATGGCATAGAGAGATAAAAAGGGTCCTATATTATAGACACCCAGGCTAAAAAATAATAGATATTTTGTCATCCTAAAAGAAGTATTTTGGATGCTGCTACTTGCCAAGCTAAAAACTGCAACAGAGCTATCATAGAATCAGAGAATCATAGAATTGTTTGGGTTGGAAGGGACCATAAAAATCATCTAGTTCCAATCCCTCTGCCATGGGCAGGGACACCTTCCACTAAATCACGTTGTTCAGGGCTCCATCCATCCCAGCCTTGAACACTTGCAGGGATTGGGCATCCACAGCTTCTCTTTCCACAACCCTTTCCAGTGTTTCATCACTTACACAGTAAAGAATTTTTTAATAATCCCTCATATAAACCTACTCTCTTTACAGAACCTTAACTTAGTAAAGAGGCAAACTGTAAGGCTACTGTAATTCCATATTTCCATAGTACTTCAATATGCTCTAGCTTCTCAGAGGAAATAGTCTAATAGCTAATATTGTTTAGGGACCCATGATAGCTTGTCCTTCACAGATGTTTTTATGGATGCTTTCTAAGATAAGCGAACATCAACTGCTTGTTCCCCAAGTGTTGTCTGTAGAATGGCTTCAGAGCTCCCTCAACCTAAGCATACTGCTTCTGTTTTAAATAGAAATCCTCAAAGTAAACCCCAGCCACTGGAGGGAAGGACTGAGAAATTTTTTGTTTATACAAGTGGAGTAGCTGTTTGTTTGAGACTGCTTGTTGGTATGTGTCCCACTAGAGATGATGACTGCTGCTGCCAAGTTTTGAAAAGAGCATTTACAATGTTGTCTAATATGTATTTCTGCTGAATATGTAATTTTTATTCACTGTATTGTGCTTGACACTAATGAAATCTGAAGACGTAGCCATATGTGAAATATAAAAGGGCTGGTCTTCACAGGAACAATCTATAAATGTAAGGAAATCAGCTGAATATGTAAAGTCAATACACCTAAATTACTGTATCTTCAACTCCTCTGTAGATAACATCATCCTTGAGTAAAGACATTTCAGTTTACTGCAGACTAAGCCAAATGGTAAAACTACTTTATAATGCTATGTAGTAGGCTCTAATTTACCCATTCACTTGGTACAGGCTGAATGAGCACTTTCTGACCTGTTTCAATATAAATTTAGGCAAACTACTCTTTTTTTTTCTTTTTTTTTCTTTTTTTTAAGTAAGTCATGTTAAAGAAGCTTTGAAAAAGCACTTTACTGGCTGAATTGGTAGAATAACATTCACGTGATACAGCATCAATCAGCTGGAGGAAGAACAAATTTAGAGCTGTTGTAAATGAAGGTGAATTTCTTCATTCTGTTTAATTCTTGTTTGTTTTTTTTTTTTACTGGCAAAGTTGGTGTTGGACCAGAATCAAATGCAACTTGTTTTTATCATTTACCAAAATTCCTAAATTACATATTGTTTGGATTTTCTTGGGCAAAAAATACTACTTCGAATATGATTAACTGTGCTTATATAATTTTTTTCTTCAGAATGTGACGCCAGTCTGCTTTGATGCTGCATAGGTTAGGATAATCAGCAGTGCTTTGAGTGCAGCTAAATTCATTGACTGCTAACAGCAGAAATGGTACAATAGGTTTATTGGTGCATGACCATTCTTCAGCTAGACTGTGGCTGCAGCCTTGCTTAAATCTGGTTATATTTCTAGTAACTACACCCAGCCAGCAACTGGGATCTATTCTACTTTAGTAAAACATGCTAAAAATATGTCCTCCTGCCTCAGACATGTTGTGTGTCTAGGAAAAAAGGCAGGTAAAGGCAGACCAGGACACTAAATACGCTTATGAATAGTCATACCATCTAGTATAGTCAGATATGGGCACATGATGGAACCTCTAAATGTACAAAACTATTATACCAATATACGTTGTAAAAGGAGAAAGCTCTTATTATCATTTCCTCACTGAAGAAGATGGAAATCATTAATTGTTCTATTATTACTCTATATAATTTTCATATGGAGAAAACACAGGTGAATGTTTTCATACACTTGAAATCACCAGTTTGTTATATTAATATTGCAGTATAAATAGTTATTGCCACCTCTAGCCAGTAGGTGGCAATAGCTATTTAATTTAGTAAAGGAAGGCAGCTATTCGGCTCTAGTTGTGGCACACATGACAGTTTTGAGCCTCATCAAGTTACTAAGTTCCCAAGTCTTGCCAAGTGTATTGTCAGCTCTGTAGCTGACGTACCTGCTGTGCAGGCAGGCAGTCATTTGTCAGAGTAGCCAGATCTGGGACAAAATTTAAGTTCTAGTCTTCTATTCTTCTATGTATTCTATATACTAGCTCATTGTGAAATTCCCATCATTTCTCCTTATCTTACATACAAATTTCTAATGTGTTCTAAAGCTTCTATCAGCAAATACTTTCCCAAGTCCTCTCTTTCTATGGCATATATGTGTGGCTTTGTACTTGTATTGAGAGACACTAGAAAGCTGTAGATATGCTTATGTGTGCACACTGTGTGTACAGATACAATATCACCTAAGATATAAAATGACCTTTGTTATCTGCAGATGATGCAGAATGTTATTATCTATAGGATATGAAGAAGGAAGGATTTGTATACAGTCCTTAATACTGATAAGAGTATAATAGCTGTAATGCTCAAGAGTGCTTAGCACAGAATCGTGAGTGTTTTCTCAGATTAATGAGACATTACTCTCATAAAGCATTATGTCCAGAACTTTTGGCAACACTGCTGCTCAGAAGTGTATGTAAAAACCCAAAAGGTCTGGTCCTTGAGTTGTCAACCGATTAGCTTTGTTTTCTGCAAACAGACATCAGGTGTCTCTGCTGTTTGGACCAACTGTTCAGCATATCTTCAGCCAGAAATTTAATATGAGGTGAGAATGAAAGAGAATGTCCACGAGAGAAGAGGATAAACAAGAGGCAGATGGTCCATGTGTGAAACTTGCAATGCCAAATAGAGGATTAAGCTGCTCTTTTAAAATGCTACTTCACAACCTGAAAGAAACTGAGAAAAGTTACATTTTCACTAGCTACAGAACGAGAGAATTTCTTCATCAGAACATCTCCCATTTGTTGAACTATTGTAGGAGCTGCTTGTTTAAAAATTGACCTAACAGCTGTTCATTACTACTCTCTAAGTAGAGTAGTAGCAGCATAAAAGTGCCATCTCCCTGTGGGGTTTTATCAAACCAGTTACCAGACTGATCAGCTCTGGGTTGGAGCTAAGAAACAGGACTCATAAGAAAACCCTTTTGTCAGTCAAACATTTGCCCAGTCTCAACAACGTGTCAAAGCTTCTTCTTCCACCAGTGCTTCTGCCATGATGCTGTGGGATGACTCAAGTTTTCTGATTGTGTGTGCTGTACACAGAGGCAGCACAGGTGCATGGAACTTTGCATGGAAGAGATGATAATTCTGTCAACAGTTTATGGGATCAGTAGGAAAGCCACAAAGGAGACACAGTGGTAAGAGTCCGGTATGGACTGCCAAGTCAAGAAGAAAAGATGAACAAAGCCTTCCTTAAAAAAATGGAAGAAGTCCCCTGATCCCAGGCTCTGCTTCTCATGATGCGTCTTGAACCACTCTGACATCTGCTGGGTGAACACCACAGCAGGGTCAAGCAAGTTTATGTAGCTGTACCAATGACAACATCTTGTCTGCTCCTGTGTGCCTGCAGGGACAGGAGCAAAAAGCTAAAAGGACTTAGTGTCCCAGGAGCCAAACTCTTCTCATGGATGGTGGGAAAAAGCAGGATTTCATTACCTCTGAGACAAGGGGAAAATTAGTGTGGGAATAGAAAAGAGAAAAAAAAAAAAAGAGCGAGACCAATATAACCCTTGACAAATCGGGATTCCCTTTAGCTGTCCATGTGTAACAGCAAAGGGGTGGTGGTAGAGCTGATGTAGGGCTTCTCTTACAAAAACTGAAAATGGTTCATATCTCAAAAGAAGTGTTACATGGGAACATATTTTTGATCAGTTTAGTCAGAAACATTACTTTTGATCAGTTTAGTCAGGAAGGGTTTCTTTGTTCCATGGTGGAATATCCAGGTAGAAGCAAGTCTCTCACACCCACATTTCAGAAAGCTATTGATATGGTGAATAGGACATTTGTTTGGTGAGTTGCACATCCAACACTTACTGTGACGCTGTTTGCAAAGGCTATTAAAAGTTATTTTGACCACAAGGACTATTATTTGGGGAGGTAGGTGGGGAGTGTGTCAGATTTCTTTTACTACCCTGTTGGAGCTCTTTAAGTTTAAATAATTTAAATTCATATAAGAGCAAAGAGTTGAACATGACTCTCCTGTATTGTATGTGAAGGATTTGAACATGGGGCTGCACAGACATTTGGAGGGGTGGAGGAAAGCATCCAAAGTCTCTTTCTCAGGACTAAATACTGACTCTCTATATCCTTGCTCTATACCATAAACACAATGCTCATGTCTGTTCCAAAATTTATCATTGATTGTCTTCATTGTTTTATAATTGACAACTTCAAGAATTTCTTGGAGAGGAAAAAAAATCTCTAATATATTCACAAAATGGGAGTTTTCTTTCTGAGGCAATTTCTTTTCCAGAAAAGATGATCCCCCTTGCTGATCTGTGCTACCAGAACTCTTCCTTTGCACGAAAGGAAATGACAGTTACCATTAAAATGTCACAAATGTCATGGATGGTTTTCAGTGCAGAATCATTACTACTTGTTGAGTAAACATGTCCAAGCAGAGAATAAATAAATCCCCACCACAAATGAGGATTTGGTGAGTGGTAATAGAGAACTGTGCTAGGGTACCATCCTAAACGTATCTGATACCAAGCTGTAGCAAAATTAACTAGCACAACTGGCACAACTACTTTTCTCCACACAAAGGTGGGTAAGAGTGGGCAGATGTGGGGTTTATTAAAAAAATTATTGAAGTCCATGTCTAGGGAGGGAGGAAACACAGTTATATATGAGGAAGGTGCAGGAGGTAAGGGCTTCTATTCTGCTTCCTGCTACAGATTTCATTGTGAGTTGTCGACCTCAGCACAAATTCAGTTTGTGGAGAAAAGACCCCCACATATCTCATTTCCAAAGGCTTTTATTGTGTTTCAATGGTTGATGGTATTGGAATATATGTAAATATTGTGAAAGAGCCACAGGGTATCTCTTGTCACTCAAGTGAGTTTTCTTTTACTGAACCCTCAAGGAACACATTATTTGGGAGTTTAGGATGACTGGTGTCTCCAGGCCTGACCTTAATGCAGTAGCCAGATTGTGTTGGAACAAGTTCCTGTTGTATAGTTAGGGGTTTGCAGGCTTGATTTCACACTTTGCAAAGCTCTGGAGAAGTGACAGTTTACACAAGGTTGCAGGGGATGAAAGACCTTTAATAAACTACACAGCACACTGTCTAACCAAGATGAATGTGTATAATGGCTGATGACCCAGAGGTAACAGTCCATATTGTGTCTTGGGTACCTGACAGCAAAATGGTCTCAATGCATGAGCTTTCTATTTGGGAATTCACTTTTCCAGTAGTCCTAAGGAATGCAAACCCCCTCACTTTAAGGCATGTTTGAGACTGCAATTGTTCATTCAGGCTTTACCTCTGAAAGTGCAAGGTGTTTGCTTTTTAGATAAACCTTTCTGTAGATTTTCTATAGTTGACCAGTAGTGCATTTTTGCTCCCTTATCACACTAATTCTTAGGTACTTTCATTTTGACCTACTTATGCTACAAAGATAAAAAAAAAATAGACTACTCAATGTTGTGTCTATTTTGCTAAATAAAACAGGAGCAGTTTTACAGTAGATTTTCGGTGATGGTTTTCTTCCATTAAAATGTCAGATTTTCCAAAAGACTTTATTTCTATGTTCAAGTCTCCAGAAACATCTTTTTAAAACTTGGTATGTCTGCTTTAATTACACTTTTTTTTAATACTTTAGTCTTCAGAAATAAAATTTAAAGGGAATATTTTGTGGGTTAAAAGAAAAAGCGAGATGTATAAGGACAGTAGCAGATGTGCTCTGATGTTTAGAGTGAAGATTAACAAAATTCTTTCAGCAAGTGCAGGCAGAACAGTGAACTTCAGGAAAAAATCACCACTTCCAACATATAGGCTGTTGACACTGAGTCAGAAACTGAGAGTAATGACACCAAAATATTCATCTTAAAAAATGTTTGGTATGAACATGAATTCTTTTCTCTTTGCCTCACAACTCCTCAAAATGTAACTCTGTTTTGGGTTTTAATATTTACCAACGAACTGCTTCCTGTCAATACAGTATAATAATTCATGCTGTAAGGTACTGCCATGGTGAAAGAGAGGATCAGGTTAAACTCATTAAAGACCCTAGGCTGAGATGTAGCCTTCTCTCTGAACCCTTCTGCTCACTGTCTTCGCTGCTCAGTGCATGTGCTCCAAGGCTGTTTTCACTGGAGACACAGGAGGCCAGTTCATTGTCCAGATTCCCCAATCAGCCACGTGCTTTCTGTGTGATTCCAACCAAGTCATGCTCAGACCCTCCAACACACAGAAGAATTTCTGCCACGTAGGAGTCGGGCACCTCACTGTGTTTGAGAATCAGAGATGTAGACTCTCTGTGCTTCTGGTCTCTCCCCGTGCAACTGGGATTTGAAAACAAAACAAACAAACAAAAAGCCTAAACCAGAAAGCCTTTCCTGTTTCATATGGAAGCCAAAAGAAAAAAAATTCATCCAAGACTGAAACACTCACATATTGTAGTGATTGAAATCTGAAGCAGTGTTAAAAAAAATACACAAAAAAAATGTCTATGTGGAAAACAAAAGTATTGGTATACGGGCAACTTCTATGAGGCTTGGCAAGGATCCTGCCCCACTGGGAACTTAGATATTAAAATAAGGAGATAAGAGTAGACTGATCCAAGCAAAGGTAAATGGAGGCTATCATCTCATATGTATGCTCAAAGCTCCTTTTTAAGCTCAGATCCTGCATTAGCAAAGTAGTAATCACTAGGATTCCTGTGAAAGAAAATTGAGGTGTAGGTAAGGGTTTCTCTGCCCAGATTTACCACTTGGGTTGCTTTCCTAGGGTAACTGCCTCTTATAAGAACAGAATATAAGTGCATAAAGAAACAGAAAGTCTCTAATAGCATATGTGAAGCTAGTCTAAGGCTTTTCCCATCACAAACCCACAGGGAGAAAAGCTCCATAATCTCTATGCAATAGACTTGTATGCATTGAGGAACGCAAGTTTCTTCTCTGTTAGTTGTTTAATGAGTTTATTCACTAATCAAATAGGACAGATTATGCCTTAGCATTGTCTTGACTTAAATATATGGATTTATTTGTTTTGAAATGTACTTTTACTATCTGCTTGGCTTCCAGTCCACACTTCCTCCTCAACAGAAGAAACTGATTTGCACATTACCAATGTATTGCAAATTACAGCAGTTCTAATAGAGGTTTTGCAGTGCCTGCAAATCTGGAAGCAGTGCAAGAAGGTAAATCTTCAAATCACGGAGTAGTTTGGGTTAGAAGGGACTTTTAAAGGTCATCCAGTCCAACGCCCCTGCAATGAGCAGCGACATCTACTAGATAAGGCTGCTCAATAAATATCTTATTCTAGAAGAATAATGATCATTCATCACTAGAGGAGCAAGTAGAATGTATTGTTTACTGGCAAGCCTCTTAATGGATGCCTGGAGACACTTCTGAGCTGCACATGCTGAGTGCCAGCCACCATTAGTCACGCTGACCACAGTGCTCTGACTTGCAGTGGAGACACTCGGGCACCCACATTGTCTCTGCAGGTCTCAGTTCCTAAGATAACTCATTCATTCTGTAATGTTAATCTGCAGAGGGTGCAACTGGGTGCAAATTTCACCTCATTAAACATGCCCCAGTGAATTAGCCATCTCATTTAATCCAAAAGGTTTTCTTTTATAAAAAGAAATAAATGTGGTCATTGGATAGTCATGACCATGGACAGTCCATCTGAGCTTGTACTGCCCCCTACTCTCTCTATATGTTTCCCTGAAAGAAGGAGAAATCCATTTGGAAGGAGCATTTTGTATGCATTTGCAGTGTGTCTGCTGTCTTAAGGTGTGTTAACACTTCTAAATAAAATAATAGACTGGACTGTTTCTTAAGTGGCAGCCTCCTCCTTGTATCTGCTTTGGACCTCCCTGGCTATCTGACTCCAAGACTCATGTCCTGGAGGGAGCTGGTCATAAGCAGCTTGGACTTGAGCCTGTTAATACTCTTGGTGACAGAGCTAAGGTTCAAAAAAGCAAAAATAATATAGATAGATTCCTAATAGCCCTGTTGTACTTCCTTGCTTTTGCTTAAGTTTAAACCAACCTTTTAGAAACATGATTGATCTTTAGGCAGTGGGTTAGGGTATGTAATCTTCATCTATTAATAGACTAAAAGTATCATATAGAACCTATTCAAATCAACAGAAGCTTCACTCAACAACAGTGCCTGGTTTATTCTATATTTTAGTTACTTCTACCTCTCAAACAGAAAACGTGAATGTGTATCTGTTGAAAATGTGTTTGGTGTTTTTTAGTTTGAGAAGATCCATCTGTCTTTATTTCATGCATCTTCACCACTAAAAGTAGAATCAAGTTTCAGTTTTCAAAAATCTTGTGTGTAAGAATGATTATGTGGCTTGAGTTGCAAAAAGAAAAGGCAAAAAAAGCAGCTAAATATCTTGTGGGTTAATTTTAAGATTATATAAAGAACACAATTGGGTTTTAATTACTGTCTTGATAAAACCAAGACGATCTAGGAAAACTGATTATTTTGGTGTTTGCTATTACTTGTTTCTTTAAAATAAAAGTATTTTCAAAACTACTTCAATAATTTCTTTAATATAGTATAACTACTTCAAATTGATTCCTGGTTACTGCCCATAACATCTGGATATTGCAGCAGTGCACATGCTCTATAAAACATACACTCAGATCTACCATATCCTGAACCTTCACATGGATGAAACTAATATTCCATCAGAAAAGAGAAGAAAGTGGATGTCTGTGTGGATTGCACCTTAGCAAAAAAGTGCACTAGGCATGATGTTAGGTACTTCACAAAAGAGAAAAAGAACACTGATGCACTGGGAATCCAGGTCATGGCTTTGACCCTTGAAATATGTGTTTTAAAAATGCCATATGCAATAAAAAGTGAACCACAATATTGTTTTGCAGATGTGGAAAACTGAAGCACAGAGACTGAAATATCTCAGACAGCAATACAACAGCAGACCCAGTAATGAAACACAAATACCTTGCTCTGTCAATTTACTAAGCAATTTATTCAAGGGTTTTTGGGCAGTTTTGAAGGTTGATAAAGGTTATGTCAACTTTAAACCCCACTTGCACACTTGTGCAAACTCGAAGGCCCATGACACCCCTTTACTTGCTTTTGGAGCCCTCATAGAGCCCCTGGAGCTCTGAGGGGAGTTCGCAACCTGCCTGTGGGTTGCATGGCAAATCACAGCTGCAAACGGGTTTAAGAAACAGTTTCTAGCTGCCCCTCAGCTGTATGGTTCCTGACTGAGACGGGAGCCCATCTGTGCAAGCGGCCTCCTTCATTTCTGTCCTGGCAACAGGCAGCGGTCTCAGCTTCAGAGCAGTGCCACGAGCTGTGCCTTCCAGGAACAGGGGAGGATGGATGCAATGTGTTCTTACAGGTGCACAAGTCACCCTGTGGGCTCCAGCCACAGACATGAGATTAATACAAAAAGGAAAATGGGAAAATGAAGTATCCACAGTGAATGCCTGATTTAACAGCCATGAACTCTTCATATTTCAAATACGCTTTCTGCATTTGTAATGGGACTCTTCAATAATGTTTTCTCTTTCATTCTCTGCAAAGATGTTACTTTTAAGACTTCCTGCCACCTCTGAGTGCAAAACTTACAGTCTGCTTAAAATAAGCATGGATTCTTCTGCTTTCTATCATGATAACAGGGACATGAATTCTTTCATGACTTCTTTCATGATATGATCTTTCCAATGTGGTCAGTAACAAGGGAGTAGCGGAAATTTTATGAGGAAGCAAATAAACTTTTCAACTTTGGTAAAGGTTGTCACTGTGTGTATTTTATTTGTATCAACCATCTCCCCATTCATCTTAGTTTCTCACTAACCCCACAAGTAAACACTTCCTTGAAAATGTCACCCTTGGAGAACAGCCTGTTTCCAAATGACCATTGTTTCTTCTCATTTTCTCCTTAGATCTTATCTCACATACATTTCTTCTGAGAGCCATCAGCAATAATAATCACACCCTCTCCAAGAACATGTGAGTAAATAGCTCTGGGGTGTTGCTGTTCTTTATGTAAGTGGGAGTTGGACTGGGATGAAACAGAGGATGATACCACTTAAACAGAAGACTGCTAGATTGTTTTGGTGAATCCACAGCACTCTAGCTGAGCAACTGTCTGTGTAATTTAAGAGACTGTTTCACGTGTGTCTTTGTCATACATTGATGTATAGAAAATTTCTTCCCTGCTCCTGCTCACAGATGCATGTGTGTAACTTAAATCACGGGCTAGGCATACAATGGGAGAGAAGCATGGGAAGAGCTGTCCTTCTGATTTTCCCATTTTCACGTATCAAGAGGAGGTTCCTGTGTTTGCTCAGCTGGGGAGAGTCACCCCAAGCCTTCTGAAGGTCTCCTGCTGAAGTGGCACCAGGATGTCAGCTCAGCCCAAGGGCTCTTCCCAGAAGGAAACAATAGCAGCTCCTGCTCTCACACAGTGAAGGTGTTCTGGAGCACAAATAACAAGGCAAGAAGTGAGTATTTCGAGCCGAGAAGAGGCTGACTGTTTTTGAGATGTCTTTATTTGCAAAGAACAGGGGTGTTTCACAGCACCTTGGTGCTCATTGTTCGAGGTTTCTCTGTGACACCAGAGGAAATGTCTGGGAAGGAAAACCAGTTAGGCATGTGAAGTTCAGGGCGGATCTCCTGCTGTTTCTACATCCTTCTGGAAGGGGCAGCTTGTCTTCACTTAAAGCTATGCAAATCTTTTGGATAAAACTCAGCATTGCCGATTCCACGGAGTGTGTACCGCAGACAGAAGCAGCCTGCTGTTCTTACCTGATGCCCTCCCTCCTCAGTGAGATGCACAGATGACGTACTGTACAAAAAAAAAAAACAAAACAGGGGAGGCCCATTGTCTTCCTTTCAGAAAAGCCACCCTGTTAGAGGCACTTTCCTCCAGCAGCTGGTGGTGCAGAGACTCGACATCACGTCACGGACAATTGTAACGGGATCCGCCCTACCCTCCGCGCCAGATCCCGGCGCTGCCTCCCGGCTCCCCGCGGCCGGAATCGCCCGCGCCTCGCCCTGCGCGCACGGCTGCAAAGCCCTGTTGAGATAACAGGAAACGGGGGCGGCGGGGAACCCAAACCTGAGGTCGCAAATGCCTCGGGAAGCGGCTTTTCCTCGACAGAGATAAGGCGCTGGGGCCGGGGAGGCCGGGCCGGGGCGGTGGCCCCCACCCCACCGCGGGCCGCGGTTGCGGTGCCGCCTCCCGCCGGCAGGGGACGCGCAAGGACGCGGAGCCGCCCGAGGCTCCCGCCCCGCCCCGGCGGTGGATGAGACCCCCCCGCGGTGCTTCCAACCGGGAATGGAGGCGGGTCTCGGAGGGTGGGCAGGGCGCCTCCGGGGGCCTTTGACAAAGGGAACCCGCCCCTGCGCCTAGAGAAGGAGGTGGAGGTTGTTTGGAGCGGCGGGTATGCCAGCCTGCGGGCAGGCGCCGTCTGTGCGAGCAGGGATGCGACGTGATCCGCAGCTCTGTCATTCCGGCGTCAGGAACTGGGAGGGAGAGAAAGGAGCCGGTGCCTGTGGGTGGAGGGGACCGACCGCCTCCCCGCCTCGTCCCGCAGCAGCAGCTGTACCACGTGCGGGGACATTTTGGGAGGAGCGCTCCCAGCTAAGCCAGCGTGAATAAACACCCTGCAGGAGCGTGCGGGAGCGGCCGTGTGTGGCAGCGCATCGGCAGGACGTGTCCCTGTACGGCGGCTAGCAGAGCTTGCCGCTGAAGGAAATCGCAACTATGCAATATAAAGCCCTTTAATCAGTGAATGGTCTCCCTGTAATGTATCAGTAACACACAGAATCCCGCAGACCCTCCCCCTTCGCCTGCTGTTGTCGCTGAGGTGGGGTGTGCCCAACCCTCGAAGGGTTGCTCTTCACTACGGCGACAGCATCCAGCGACTCACTGCGTTCTGGAACCGGCTCCTCAGCAGCCGCACGGCGAGGAGCACTCGGCAGCCATCGCTGCCTGCCGTCCTATGGCCTCTCAGCGTGGGCATTGTCAGCCAGCCAAAAAAACAGCAAGCCACGAGCTTCGCAAGCCGCCTTCTTTCCCCTACTACGAGATTTCCATCATGTCTCAGCGCTAAGCATGACAAGAAAAGTCACAGTTTTAAATGCGAATTTCTTCAGACTCTTGTTTATATCTTTGGCCTGAAAGCAAGTAGTTCACATGTTTTGTGAGGTGGCAGGGTAGTTTTTTTTTTTTAACTTCTGACTCTTTTAGCAGTATATTTACAGTCTGTCCTTGAAAAGCATTTGTTAAGATTAACGTGCACTGTAGAGCATTTTTCCGATTACCTAAGCTCAACAGCCTCATTAATAGCTGGGTTAATCCCCCAAATCTCTCAGTATCTGAACCGGAGAAATTTTAGCGATAGATCTAAGCTGTGTAAGTCGGTCCTATTTTCTCTTTATTTGCTTGGTGCAGCAGAGAAAATCAGAGTGCTTGCAGCATTTGTGAGCAACCAATGAATGCACTGCCCTTCTTTACTAAGGCTCACTTGCATACAGCTCTTTGATCTCATGTAATACAGGTGAAAAAGCTGCTCAGCTATTGTACAGGTCTACAGTTATTACTTAGTCTGTGAGGTATAACCCAAGAATAGGGAGAAAATATCTAAAAGATTTTTAACAATTCTTTTTATTAGAATTTAAGGAAAATGTATAAGCTGCTCTCTGAACCATGTTTCTTGTGAATGTGGCTGAATGGTAATTACTGAAAGATACAAACTGACTGCAGCAGGCCAGCCAGCAAACATTTCTTTCCTGTAATCTGCTGAAGGAGCCTTGTGTGCTTCCTCTTTTTTTGTCTCCATCTTTTTGGCTTTGGGGTAGTTCCATTTCAATGGCATCTCACAGTCCAATTACAGCCTTAGGGAGCTAAGGGCTCAGGTCCAGTACAGGATTGAAAAAAGGTGATCCACTTAGACCCCTGTTTTTGGGCCTGGGATTTCTCGATATGAATTGGACACCTAAACTGCAAGTACAGGTAACAGGGGGGGTGCTTGGAGATGGTAATCAGAACTGCACAATAAGTTGGAAGGTACCTGAGTTTTAGCTGATAGATACTGTGAAGCATAGGTACCTATGACCAGCTCACATCTTGCAGGATGCTCCCACAAAACGAGACTCAGCGGAGGCTTAAATTCATCCCAAGGGATGCAGGTGATACAACATGCATTTATTTTCAAATATTGTTTTTATGCAACATTTCCCTACTTGCCCGGGGGAACATACCTGGGAAACGGAAGAGCTGAAGGGGAATGCCCAGGCTGCCGCTGGGGTGCTTGGGACATTGCTCAGGATGTCCTACTGTGGAAACACAGTTGAAGGTTTGGAGAGGAGGAATGCATGGGAACAGGCTTTGTAGTTCAGGATCTGCAATCCGCTGACGAGAACACTTAACAAGGAATGGGGAGTGCAGTTTCAGTCCCAAGTTTCTAAGTACCTCTGTCACTTGATGCCTTTACTGAATGCACAGTGGTTATTAAATCTATCACAATTAAGATTACTGCTCCAGCTAGTCCACTATTTTCCCAGTATTTAATTTTCCATTTTGTGAATCAGAATTGTGTCTATGGTGCCCTCTGCTTAACAAAATACTGTCGATGTGTGCTGTTGTTCACTGAGCATGCCTGTCAGCTTGGTTCCCCCAGGGAACATAAGCAGCGGGGAGCCTCGTTTGTAAATCTCCAAAGTGTGGTAGGCACAGAGAAGCACAGCTTAGCCTAGATGGTTGCTTATCTGGGCATGCACAGCACTAAATATTAGGCTAGCTAGTATAAAAATAAGATGGTTTCTATATAGTGGCTATGATTTTTTTGGATGTTGGTGTAAATTCAGTTTAAATTTTACAGCAGTCTGTTGTGTTCACAAAGCTTCAGAAGTGTTCAGAGCCAGTTTTCTGTCTGCCCTTGTACTTATATTTTTTACCAGTTTTACCAGAAATACCAATTTTGTATTTCCTTTTCTTTGTTCCCTTACGCAGTTTCTCTTGTGGGTGTGAGAACTATGTGATGTGCTCCATATGGAGCAAAAGTCTTGAATTTATCTGTTTTCTGTATTAAATCTCAGCTGAAAAAACCCTACATTTGCTGTGTTGTCTGACTTCTTCAGAGACAGTGCAGCTTCTCTAATCGGTTTTATAACAACATCAGTTTTGTAGTGGGGGCAGGGGGGATACATAGATAACAGGAATAAAAATCTGTAGGAATCTCATTCACATGACTGTTTTGCTCTGACTGTGCCTGGATGTGATGAAGAGGGTGTTCAGTCATGCTGGTGTGGGAGCTGCACTCTGTCCCTCAAACAGCCCTGAAGGGGGGTTTGCACAAAAAAGCAGCTGGAAGCTCTGCTTTGACACCAAGTGGGTGGTGACTCCAGAGCAGACCATGGGGAGAAGTGGTGACCTTGTAGCTGTCTCATTTCGTGCCCAGTTCCAAGACATCTGTTAATTTAACATTGGCTGTGAGAACTGTCAGAGCAAATGGCTTGGAAATGAGGTGCAATAGTGGGGAAAACCTGATGCTATATAACACTGCTCCTTCAAAAAAAAAAAAAAAAAAAAGTCTTAAACCTCATACACCCTCTCTCCCTTCGTAGCTACAACATGCTCTGTCACTGTCAGTGTCTCCCATGTAGAGGGTGATGAATCGCCATTTTAGGCAGGCGTTTTATGGCTCATAAATACTTGGGTGTGTCAGGCTGTAATGGATCCCTAAGGAATGACAGCACTGTTTGGACAGTAGCTGAGCACATCTCTCTGAATTCCCATCCCTTCAGCATAGAAAATGGATTTTAATGGTCACAAACAGATGGTGTTCATGAAAAGGGAGAAAAAAAGATCAGATTATAGCTCATGTCAGACAGGGTGGAGAAAATAATCTGCTATATTTAAAGCTTTATTTTATTAGGAGAAGGCTTCAAGCAGTTGTACAAAATAAAATCTGAATATTACTATTAGCAATAAGGGGATCTCAAAAGACAGAGCAGTTCAGGTCAAACTAGGCAGAAGAAGTCCAAGAGTGGAGTTATATTTTATCTTGCTTTTTTTTGTTTGTTTGTTTTGGTCAAATCAGAGGGGTTTGATTGCCATAATTCAACCAGCAGAGTTAAACTAAAGTGTTCTGCATTCCAGAAGAATGTCATTAACAGTACCTTAACTCTTTGAGCATTATCTAAGTCAGCTGAAAATGTGGTTATTTCCATTTATTAGAAAGTCAAGAAAAAAACATCCAGGCTTGATCACCCTGAAATAATTATTTCAAACGGAATACTGGACAGGTAATGCCTAGCAATTTTGCTTCATATGCTTGTTCAAGCCTCTAGAGAGCACATAAACACCCATTAGTGCACACTTCACGTGTAATACAGTGATAAATACAAGGCCTACTATTGACTGAGGCTCAGACACGAGACTTAAATTTCATTGTAGACACTTAACTCTTCAATTGTGATCTATTAAAAAAATCCATATAACACCTTAGATATTTCTTTCTGTTATCACCTCCAGTCACTATCAGCAAACACATACAGAGTCCTGGGAGTCAGGACCAAAGCCCATAAACTTCAGTTCTTTGCTGGTTATGGCTACAGATTTGCTGATGATATCTGCTCTTTCTAATCTTTGAATCTTCCATTCTGCCCACTTTCAAAACAGTTAGTTGCTGTCTTTCTTTTTCCAATTTACCCAACAGAGTGCAGAAGGTGGTGGCTAAGGCATGTCTTCTGAAGTACCAGGTACTCTTCTGAATACTTTTGCCTTGATGATAGAGAGAGCTTAAATGTGAATGGCAGCTGCTCCTCCTTGAGCCATATTTTAAAATGTAAGAATATGCATATATAGAGGGATAACAGGTATGTGAGCATATTAGCAGACCTTTTATGAGGAATCTTTCTTCTACATTGTCATCTCTCACAAGGTGGCAGAAAAAAATTTGCATCCTTTTCACTCTTTGCTTTTTACATGCCAGGGTTGCATATTATGAAACAAAATTTCTGAGTACTTAACACCATGTATGGATTTTAGACTGCAGCATGCATTCCTAGCATCCAGTCTCTAAAGCTTTTTATAGTTCCTGTCTGCTGTGTGTCTTTGGAGTCAAAAGAAAGGTAAAATATTTTTGCTACTCTGACAATAAAGCTTCCAGTGAACAATTTACAGGGCTTGAATTCAAAAGATATCTGAAATGGGACTTTGGATTACCAGATTAGCAGGAGTGGGGTTGCTACCCTACTGTATTTCTTCAGTGCCATGTGATGCCTGGCTGCTGTGTAGAAAGGTCCAGCAGTGCCCTGTTAAGGCTCGACTGAGCAGTGATTAGGTTTTCATTCCTGAATGTGTCATCTATGAGATTTGCAGGCCATTTCCTTGATATAAGGGGGAAAACCAGAGGAAGGGTGTGATTAAACTGCTGAAGTGATTGATGTAGCCAGTTGCTGTGGTCCTGGCTCATGGCCAGCAACACTGGGAAACTGCAGTGGGCAGCCTGGAAGTACAGGAAGCACAGGGATATGGAGGAAACAGGTAATGGGCGAATAAATCAAATTACATATGTGAAAATGCAAGAAAAAATTAATATTTTGAAGACACAGTGTTCTTTGGCATAATCTTTTATATGAATCCTCTTGTAGGGGTTATGACACAAAGGGGAAAATTAACTCTCAGAGTAAAAACAAAACCTGTGAATTTTTTTTTTTTTTTTTTGTGAAATGATTAAGAGACTTTTATCCTTTTTAAGAGACCATAAAGACTTAGCCTCTGCAGGGAGGGGTGAGAAGCAACTGGGACCACAGCTCTGTTGAGTTTGTACCAGAGAATCTGAATTTCTTTACAGGCTTTTTTTTGAGACTTGCAGTAGACAAAGACCCAATATTCATCTCACTGGCCCTGAAACAAGCATGTTATAGTTGATTGTCCATCTTACTAACCTCCTCTGAGCTCCAGTGGGAGCCAGTAACTGACATTTGCACTGTGCGTGGAATGTGAGTTTCAGTGTGTTAAATCAGCACTAGCATACACTGTTGTCAGGTCCTATTTTTATGAAGAAATAATCACAATACTGCTTAAAGTCTGTGCTTCTGGATCTGTATGAGTATCTCAGAATTTCTAAGAGAAGGAAACAAGGGAGGAGGAAAGGAAGGAAGGAAGGGAGAGAGGGAGGGAGGGAGGAAGGAGGAAAACATAAGAGGAAAGAAAGAAAGAAAGAAAGAAAGAAAAAAGAAAGAAAGAAAGAAAGAAAGAAAGAAAGAAAGAAAGAAAGAAAGAAAGAAAGAAAGAAAGAAAGAAAGAAAGAAAGAAAGAAAGAAAGAAAGAAAGAAAGAAAGAAAGAAAGAAAGAAAGAAAGAAAGAAAGAGAAAGAAAGAAATAGAAAGAAAGAAAGAAAGGAAGAAAGTTGAAAGTATGAACCAAATGCAAAAAATCAAAAGAGAACTGAACAATATAAAATGGAATATGCTTTTTTAATGCTCACGATTTTTGTGGCATGGCCAATCACTTTTCAATACTTGGACTTGGTGAAAGTGGAAAAACTACAGAGAAGTGTAGACAACATTTTTTGCAGATCTTTCTAGGGGAAGAAAGAACTGAGGAACAAAGGGGACATGAGAAGGTCTTTGTCTCTTTCTCAGTGGGGTGAGCATGCCTGTTATTGTGTGAAACAGAAGGTCGCAGTGTATGCCTGGTGGCCCTCAGAGCTTCAGGCCATTCGGCTGATTATTGGATAGCCGTGGCTGGAGCCTGGGAGAACAGAACTTGTTGGGTAACAACTGCGGGGCTGATCTCTGTGATCTGGGCAGCTGTCCCTTCCTGGCTGCACAGACACAACTGACTCGTTTCACTTAACGCCCCTCTGATGGTAATAACTTCTAGTCCTGGCTAGCTGAAAATGGATGGAAACTAGTGACCTGGAGGTGAAAGGTGCCATATCCCATTCCAGTGCCCTGAGTCACTTGTGCTCTCATTACAATGAGCTCTCTGTGCTGCGGAGGGATGCTACTGCTTTGCTGCTTTCCAGCACTGCCTCTGAGCTGTGGTTAAACCAGAGGCACTGCTTTCCACAAGCTGTTCCCTATGGCCCCTTGTTTATTTTAAAGGGCATAGTAACACATTAATGTGTAGCCTATGACTGTATCGCTAATTGCAAATATCACCTTGCTTTGTCTTCTCTTACCTAAAAAGTCAGGTCTTTGCTAAAGGCTGGAGACTGTACAAATCATAGCAGAGCATGTCTTGTGACCTACCAGATGTGATTGAGGACAGGCTGTAAGTTCAGTGCAAATTATTTCTGTTTCACATTTTGTCCCATTTTTACAGCAATGTGGGCTTGTAATTCCTGGAAGCTGATAGCATTTCAGCCAAGGAATCTGCTTGTATACAAGGAAAAGAGCTACTGTTTTTAGCATGTTGGTGTAGCCTATAAGGTTTTGCGTCTTTGTAATGTTCCTGAGACTACACAGATTAATACTGCCAGCATATAAAAAGGACCAGGAGAAGCTTGTCTATCTAAGTGACACTTGTCTGGACAAGTCAATGGCAATAGTGTACTGATGACTGAGGTGTTTACATGCATATGGAGATGCAGCTCATTATTTCTGCAAGTACCATTCAACTCTGATGTTGAGCAGCTCTTCACCTTATCTAGTGTACCACACATTACAGACACCCGTGTGCTGTGTCAAAGTAGGATGGACTTATTGTGAGAAATCTACATCACACGAGCCACATTTAGAAAACTGTATTAACTAAAACCCCTTCTTTGACCACGCAAAAATCATGGAAAACCTATTAGTTAAAGTAAGAAGAATTAGGAGAGTCTGAATGAAATTTCCTCATTATTTCCCCTCTATTGTGCCTCACTTTCTTCTGTGATATGTTCATGTTTGCCTGAAGTACAACACTGAAGCACAAATCCTCAAATGTGCGTTTGCTCTGACTGGTTAAAACAATGCCTTGATACTATTTATTTTTGTGAAATGAGTGCAGGCCTCTGTAGGGGCCTTGTGCCTCAGTATTTTGCAGTAAAGGTCAGGAGTCTATTCATGAGACTTCCAAAGTGTTATTGTTAAAACATGTCTTTGCTATGTCACTGTTTTCCCTTTCCTCTCCTCATTCAAAATAATACATTGTTGTTAGTGACTTATAAGCTCTCCCTGTAAGTGCAGCATATCCAGCTTTCCTTGATTTTTTTTCCCCCCAAGTTTCCTTCCTATTTAAACAAAGAATTGTTTTAGCCTTTTGGGACCGAAATATTTCTAGCCTTGCTATCATGAAAAAAAAAAAAATCTCTCTCTTTCATGGAGTGATTTATAAGTGCTGCAGTTTTATTGCTGTTGGGAGCTGCAGCATTGTGATTTGTTACAACAGAAAAGTTATGTTCTAATATGGGCATTGTTGCAATGCTCACTCTAACCTTTCTATGGCTAATGTGGCTAAAACTGTAGACTTCTAATACATTATTCACTTCATGAACCCCTGTGAGTGACACTTCAGCAAGAAGGGAAAAAGGAAGATGTGCTATTGTAATTCAGTAATATTGTGTACAACTAGTCCTTGTACTCATTTCTGCATTTTGTCACTTTCATAATATATCTTGATTTCAGGTAGCTTTAACTTAGCATTTAATCTTTACTCAATGGCTTTTAAAAGAAAAAAAATAATACATAAGATCATCCAAAATGACATTTTCAGTTATTTGGACTCTCAGTTATTACTTAGATAGTCTTTAGACCAAGCCTCCTGATGTGTTGTCTTTGACCAAGTCATCTCCTGTGGTAAAGTCACCAGTCCTTCACCTGGGCACACTGAGGGATGCTGAAGCCTTATCTTGTCTGCTACATGACAGAAATTAATCATTTCCTTGATAACCTACTTGTTTTTTGAGATTTATATGTCTTTACATTGAAATCATTGATTCACACTACATTTTATTCTACTACATAAAAAAAAGTCTTTTTTTTCCTCTTGTGAGAACATTTATTTGCTATAACTATGTTACCTCTCAGTCTCCATTTTGATGAACTGAGCAGATAAGCTCTGTAGGTGTCTTGGTGAGGTGAATTCTAGAGCTGAGGAATATTTTCTGTGACCCTTACAGCACTCACATGAAATTAGGAATGAGGTTTCTGATGGAAATGCGACTTTTGTGATCACAGTCCAACACCTTCCCATTCTTTTTCTCATATCTTATTAAATCTTTGGCTGGTTTAAATCCAAACAGTCAGAGGTGTGGCAGTCTCAGGGTCATTACAGTCTGCATATTTAAAGTTTTACGAACATTGTTGCACAGGGAGGAGGTGATACTGATAAAAGAAAGGCAGGTAGACCTCAGCCAACTGGCTAGTCTGTACCCATGGGCTGCCCAGCCAGCAATGCCTAAGCTCTTTCCTCAGGGTGGTAGTGAGGAGACAGCAGGAAACACATTAGGGGCAGGAATTCCTATTGTATAAGTGGCAGAGAGATAAAGAAACAAAGGATGCAATTTCATAGGGACCCATCTTTCCTAAATTGTTTCATGGCTGCAGAATTAATCCTGAACTTCAGACATCACTACTGGATAGAGTGCTCCCCACTCAGAAAAGACTTTCATGTAAATCATATATAGATGTTACAAAATTAAAGATGCCAGCTATGTCAGTTATTATTTTCATACTGGGAATACATTTGATATTTGGCAATTTTTAACTCTCTATACCTGTGAATTTGGGCTTTGTTGATACTAGCAAACATTATGATTATTTGGCCACAAATATGGTCTGCATTATACAGCATTCTGCAGTGCTAGGAATAGAAGCTATGCAGGGTGAGGCATTCAAGACATTTCTCTGTCATGAGAAATGTATCTGCCATAACAAAAAGAATAAAATACTCCAACCAGCTCTGACAGTCACCTCTGGTAACTAATGTATTTTGTGATGACTTTTACTATCCTTAGCATGTTGTGAATTATCCTGCCTGTTGCTTTAAACAATTAGCAACACAAATTCCAATAGCTTGCCCCACCATACTCACAATCCACCAATTACATATCTAAACGTATGGACTCAGAAGTTAGGCTGTCATCTCTTGGAGGAAGCAATTGAAGGACAATACGTGTCAGCTGGAAGATTAAGGGGCCTATGCTTGCTGGAAGAGTTGAGTTCCAGTTCTCACTCTCTGCCACGTCAGTGACTTTGGGATGAATGGCCACTTGACATCAAGATGATTTGCATAGAAACATTGATGATGGTACAGTAAAGTGAGTAGAGGTCAGGGCACATGAGTGGTGATCAGTATTCATGGAGCTCATGGGACGACCATCACACATCTGGGAATGGACTAAAAAGTAATGAATGTAAAAATTGCTTGCTTACAATTTTAGACAATTTACAGGCCTCTCTATGTATTTCCTTTGTTTGCATTTTTCAAGGAAAAGTTCTTTTGAGTAGCCATGTGATGATATGAAGCCACACTTTTACTTGTAGAAGCTTTAGCTGATTCAAAGATGATTAATAAATTTTTCAGTCATTAAAGTCATGAGATGCACACTTGATAGCATGTGACAACAAAATAAGTCGTTTTCTGCCACACAAAGAAGCTTCTTGGCCGGTTTTGTCTAACATGTTATATTACAGATGCATATTTTATATATATAATGTAATAAAAATATAAATACAAAATATAGATATAAATAAAAAATATAATATGTAATGCTATGATAATATATTACTATACACCTTTTATATTATGTATGTGTATTATAGCATCAGATTCCTTGCTGAAGCAGCATTTTTATTTAGCATTTATGGTAGCTCTGAATTTGTTGTGTCTGAATGGGTAATAGAACAGTTACAAGAAGGTAGCCAGAGCTGGCATATCAAGTGCCGTAAGCTAAAACTATGGATGGTGCAGCAGTATAAAATAGTGGGAAAAGAGTTACTATGAACATAGATAAGGGAAACTAGGCATGAACTGATGGATTTATTTATTCTTTTTAATAATTCCTTAGCTGTGGAAAATTTGCATCACTCCATCACCATTAGAGAAGCTATTTCTCTACTGAGGATATTGCAGAACATAGACCTGGAGTTCTGTGAAGGGTCACAATACACATGTAGCTGTTTCAGGGAGAGTTACTTGGAACAACCCAAAGGAGGGCCAGAGTTCGGTGGTTTGGACAAGCAGAAACCCTTTTCTGGGCTGCCGTGGGTTTGTCAACCAGCCCTCCCCGGGGCTGAAAATAGTTTTTTCCAGGTGGATTTCCAAAGAAAAAGCCAATCAAAAGTTTTAGTAACGCCTTTGCCAATTACATATTTAAGAAAATGGAAGAAAAGGTTGTTGCGCAGATGAAATCAGAAGCCATGTAGGAGAAGACAGCAGGCCCCAAGTGGACCAGGCCCCCTTCTCTCCTGTAACAGAGTAGAGAAAAAAAGAACTTTAGAGAAGAACTTGGACAAGACATGCTGCAGAAGGAATTCTGGCAGAGAGATAACGAAGCATCCAGGGTCAAAGCTGGCAGCTGCAGGAGAGAAAAGAGAAGCCCGAAGGCGGGGGGGGGGGGGGGGGGGGAAATTCTTCTCTCCTTCTCTCCCCCCACCCTCTCTCTCTCTTCAGCAGGGAAGAGACTCAAAACTAAAAAACCCTGCTACGTGTAGAAGATTGCTAGGGAGAGGAAACCCCTCTCTGCAGCTCATGAAAGAGCCCACGCAGAAGCAGAATGCATGAAGATGTGACTCCATGGGAGGCCTAAGAGGAAACAGAGTCCTGCTGGAGACCTGTGGCCCATGGAGAGAGAGAGACCTACGCTGGAGTGAGTCAGCTCGGGTAGGATCTTATGATTCCCAGTGAGGGATCCAGGCTGGTGCAGCTGAATTTGCAACCCTGAGGGACAGCAGAGAATGGAAGAACTGTTGCCCAAAGGTGAACTCACGCTAGAGAGGTCCATCAAAGACTGTCTCTTGCAAGAAGGGACCCCACAAGAAACAGGGGTAGACTCAAAAGCCATTACCCCTTGTATCTATGGGAAGACCATGGTAGGCAAGTGTCCCCTTGCAGTCCTTGGAAGACCCTATAGGGCCTGGGTAACCCCCCAGCCTCCGGTCTTAGCCCAGGAGGGGGGTAGGCCCAGCCCTGAGGCTGACATAGAAGAGAGAGAGAGAAGGACAGTTCCAGCTGCGACAAATTGGAGTTGTCGTCCTAGAGATAATAGAAGAAGAACTTTTGAGTGCTGCAAAATTATTTGAAAGATCTATAGCTCTGGAAATGAAAAAAAAAAAAAGAGGCTGCTTCTCCTCCTGAATTGACACAAGGGGGGAGGGGTATTTCTGTAAATAAATAGCCCTTTTGCCTAGTTAGAATTGTTGTATATATAGTTCTTTAGGTTTTATCTTACTAGTAATAAATCCTAATATTATTCTCCCCAATCAGATCTCTTTTGTCTGCATAAACCTTCTCTCAATTTATAGCGGTTGTGTGGGGAGTGAGAAAAAATTGACCCAGAATAAACCCACAACATGGGCTCATTCTCTTGTATTTCTGCAATGCCATACTCCATGGGGGGCTAGGCGAGGAAAACTGGATCCTACATTCACTTTTGTCCTCGAAACTTTAACAGATGGAAAATCTGTTATAAATCTATTAACTAGTGGTTTGTTATTGTTTCTGAACTTTACAGTCCAAGGCTGAATTTGTTGAATTTCATCTTCCAACTACTGTGTCTCATTAGGCATTATTTTTGTTAAATCTCTTCCTCACTGTAAAAGTATATATGCTGTAATCAAGTAATTTCTTAACCTCTTGAATAAACATAAATGATACAGTTTATTCAGTGTCCACCTAACAGCTGTATCTTCCTGCTTTAAACCATCCTTGCAGATTTTCTTGCAGCCTCCTTTTTTAAAGCATGGATTACCCAAAAGGACATCGTGTTCTAGCAGTGAGCTCGTTGAGGACATATGCAGAGAAAGTACTATCTCTTTGCTACTCAGTATTATTCCCTGTTTCTTCATCCAAACAATCTTTTTTTACTTTGAGCTGTTCTGCTCAATTAGCTGTCTCATAGAGCCCCCAAGGCAGTTCCTCATTGCAGAGGGCTGATCTCCATTCTTTTTTACCACTTGTCCAAGCTTTTGTTTTGAAAACACATTTTGCTTGACTGGGCAGACAGATTGCTCTGACTGCTCTTTTAACCTTCGTGATACCTGCATATTTTATCATAAATTCTGAAATTATTTTGAGACGATTAATGAAAATTATGATTCTGCACATTCCCCACTGTTTATTAAAGATCTGTGAATCAATCAGTCCTTCTTTAACTTAACATGAGTTCCAGTGATTGATGTAGGATTGCATTTTTCCTACAGGTAGGGTAAAATGATATTATGAAATATCATGCTGGGCTGTTACTTAGGAGTATGAAACCTTCATATTTGCTTTTTGAATGAAACTTGCAGTTTCAGAGAATAAAACTGTATTTCTTTGACATGTCAAATTTTCTTTAAATCATAGAGTTGTTCTTGGTCTGTAACCATTGTGCAGCATAGCTGGACTTTCCGTTGACTACTAGACAGTTTAGTTTAAGCCACCTTTTCCTGTGGCTCATGAATTTACTCTGAGAGGATCTACCAAGGCTTTTATAGTCACAATGCATTTTTGCCTACTGTCCTGGATTTCCCTTGGGTCTCCAAGAGGGAACAAGAGAGAGAAGGTAAAAATTTTTTCACTCATTTTTGTTCAACTTAATATATCTTCTATCATAGTAGCCAAGCAGGAGAATAGCATACTGTGCAGGAGTAATCTGCCTGAAAGACATGGCACACACACAACTCCCAGGGTTTTCCTACTAGTGTAATGACTGATAGACATGATCAGAACATAATTCACATGGCAGGTTCTTCTTAATGCTAAATAATAAAGCTGTTCCCAGTGCTCTAGAGTAAGAGTAATTGTCTCTCTGTCTGCCTTTGATAGCATCAGCAGAATCAGCATTGTTGCCTCGGTTGTTAGATACCTAACAAGTCTGGGATTCAGAATTAAGTCAAAGGAAAAAGATGCCTTCGAAATAATTTTGCACTGTGAGACACCTACCTGCAATCTTAAGTGCCTTGCCTTAGACTAGATGAGTACAGAGACTAAAAAGGGAGGTTCACTAAACTCTTTCCTGCTGTAAAAACGTGTAAAGGCTTCGGAAAAACAGTTTCAGTGTGGAGAAGGGCACCCACCTCTTCTTCCACAAAGAAGGACTTCCCCAACACATATGTGCAGATAGGAGTTAGAAGGGCTGTGTCACAAACTACTTATTCAAGTCCTCGATGTGAGCGCACAGCCCTGCTGTCTCAGGAGCCTTCTGACTGACATCCTCAGGGCTCAGTTCTGGAGTTCAGGATGCCAAAGGCATCCTCGTGCTTGTGAGCCAATTTGTTGTGGTGAGAAGATGTACAGTTTCATGTGTGAACAGCCATTCTCTCAGTTTTGTGGGGTGAAGTATCTGTCTGATGGCTGTCTGGTAGGAAAAGCATTTGTGGCTAGAACTGGCTTTGTTCTTTTTAGCTGATGAAGACAGATAAAGAGTGTCATCAGCAATTTGTCTATAAGAAGGGCTATTATAGCAATTAGCTTCTAACTTGCATTTCATGTTTTCTACTCATTATCTTTGATAAATGAAGAGTGCTTAGGATCAGAAGTGCCTCCTGAAATGGAAGGGCTTAACCATGACACCTGCACGTGCAGACATGAATTGAAATCACTGATACAGTGATACAGTGTTTGCTTCATATCAGCACAGTTCTACCACCTGCTAAGTTGCTTCACCTCAGTGCTGTCAGGTCACGTTCCAGTGAGCACGACATGCATAATCTACCTGTGAGCTTAGACAAGCGGAGTAAATTCACACTCCACCTCCACTGCCTTGCTTGCCTTCCTTCTGGTGCTTTGCGTGACAAGACGAAGTGTGTGCCACTGGACTGGAATAACAGAGAAAGCCACTTCCAACTTCCTTAACATGATAAGGATGGTGTGGTGAAAGGAAAAAATTTTCTTTAAAAAAATTGCTCAACTTATGCTTTAAATATTTACAAAACTGAAAACCAGTCATAACCCCAAACACATTCATCACCATTCCAAATCCTCTTCTGATTATACTGCTTGGAATTCTACTTGGCAATGATAAAGAACGGCATTTGGGAAAGATCAGAAGAAACATTTTCAAGTTCACTCTTCTGGAATAGATACGAATTTAGATTGCTCAGTTCTAGTGTTTTGATCACCACAGTGACTTCAGAGCTGTGCATTTCTGGTAAGGAGGATCATTTTAAGTAGTAGGCTCAAACCTGTCTGCCCTTTGCCAGCACTTCTGGCACAGCCACAAGAGGAATTTCCCTCATGGTAAGGGAGATGCATCATGTGGGCTGCTCCAGCTGATGCTCAGCATCAGGGCTGCTCCCTGAAAGGGATCTCAATGAAACTGATCCCTCCATGCAATTGGGGCAGCTTCTTGCCATTAGCCTTGGGATAAGAGTGTGCACTTTGCCTCAGAAGAGCCAATGCACTGGATCAACATTCAGTATTGCCTCGTGGTAATTGCTCTTGCATATACTGTGTGTTGTGGTCTTGAAATAAGTTACTGTTTTAGACTATGGCAGATGCTCTTCCTGAGCTCACAAACCACATACTAAAATCTTCAGGTGGCAAACAGATGCAAGAAATGCAGCCTATGGTCCAGGATGCTGCAGGAGCTGCAGGTGCAATTCACAGTTAGGATGAGCCAATGGCTCCCTCTGTGTTCCCTGACTCCATGAGGAATGGGACAGTGTTGGGGTGACAGCTGAATGCAGAGCAACTTGGTGATGTTAGCAATGGCTGACCCTACTCACTCCATTGGGACTGAATTAACTGGCATTCCATGTGATGGTACAGTGCCTGTGGTTGTGCAGTGACACACTGGCCAACAAGAGCACCACTTTTTCCAATACCTGCCTACAGAGCCTCTGCTTATGTAGACTCTACATATGTAGACTAAAGGATGCTCTTCCTGCTTTTTAAAAAAAAAATGCAAATAAAAACCCCAAACTCGATCTATTTGCTCTCCAGACACCACAAACACCTTTTAAATAGTCTAACTCTATCCAGCTTGTTGATACTTTGCCTTTGATATTCAAAGAGTAAATCCCACCTTCCCAGCAGAGGCCTGAGCACTAAGGCTTCTGCATATTAGAAGCTGTTCTGCAAAAAGGGAGATGCACTTGAGCTACTGCAGTAATTACTTGGCTATCAGACTAACTCATTGCAGACAAATCTGTATAAAATTTACTGTTTTGTATTTCTCTCCTCCGTGTTAATGCTGCAGCACTGGAGCCAGAGAATGGAGAATGGAGTATCTGAGCTGCAGAACTACAACCCAAGATAATTCACACGGTGTTTTAAGTCCCTTTACTCATCACTAATAGAATTCCTGCCAAACCCAATTACTCCTACCAAAGCTGAATTAACTTGCCTCTGTCACAGTAAGTTTTTTGCTCTGTTTCAATATAAACTGAGGGGAAATGATTTTACCAAGTAAAATACTTACCTGCCTCCAGATTATCCCTATCTATAGGTAGGTACTGAAGTAAACATTTCAAACTGCTACAACATTTTCAAATAAAGATACCTCTCCTTTTTGAATTAGATATCTCCTGTCATTCATTGTCTAGGTATTAAATGTCATAGGGTGTGTCCATCTTTTAAAAAGTTTTAAACACCTTTGGGAGAAAAAGGGAACAAAGGCTGTCACCTGCAGTGGGTGCATATTGGGTCTCAGTCTCCTGATCTTCCTCCAGGAAAATTGCCTCATTGAAGTGGATGGATTTATGTGAAGAACATTCTGTAGAAATTTGTGTCCAAATTAAAACGCTGGCTTTAATCAGTAAAGGGCAGATACTGAGTAGCAAAAAAGTAGGAGTTTCTTAGACACATCTCCAGGTTTGAACTGTAGGACACGGCTAAAATCGCCAAAAATCGTGCCACTTTGTACACATGGTTGCTTTGCACATGCAGCTCAGCTTGCTCACAGGAGCCATCCAGACAGCAAATCCACAGTTTGGCAGGAAATCCACGTCTTGGCAGGAAAGCTTTGTGTATATGGGTGAACAGCATTGAAAAACAGTTTTATTCCTTGCCTCCTATCTGAACTTGAGCTTGGGAGACCAGAAGAGATCACTGTCTTTCTCATCTCTTGCCTTACATAGCACAGAGTGTTAGAAAAGTTGTCTTATTCCCCAGCACTAAGCATGTGGTTATGGCTGAACCAGAAACTGAGTTCAGAGTGGAGTCTGGTGAAGCTGTGATATTCTGGCACAAATCACACTTCTCCTTTAGGCTCCTTTGGAACAAGACTCGTGGTTAGCTTCTTCTCTGAAAATGTTTGTATATCAAGGCTTAAAATGCTTAATGGTATTAACTAAAAATGATTTAAATTCACTCTTATGGATAAGAAGCGGCATAAATGCATGATATCAGCAATAGCACTAGAATAAGGCAAACTAGGACATCCAGGTTTGTACATTGTAAGGTTAAATATATGATATGAGAAAATTAATTGTACATATGCTTGTTGCTGCACAATCCAGGGAATGCTGACAAATGGAACATAGTCAGTCCAGCAAGAAATACCAAGGCAAGCCAGGAATGTGTTGTCAGGCAGCAATGACATCAACCAACAACCCTTGCCAGCCTCCCTCCTCCAGGTCCACAGTTCCAGATCGCTGCTCTGCAAGGGCTGCCACTCCCTTCCTGTTAAATTACTGGACAAAGGACCTAATCTTAAAGTGGTTGTTTGTTTTTTTCCCACTTTACAAGAATATATTCTGACTACCCAACGTCCAGTGTTGAATATACAGGGAATTTGTTTATATGAACAAAACATTCGGCCTTTCAGATAGGTTCCCTTCTTCTTGCCCCACTGTGGTCCTCCCTTCAATTTTGCTTGTTTTCCTTAGAGCCTGGTAAAAGTATGAGGGCTCCTGTTTTGACAGCTAGGTCATCCCCATCACGGTGTGGTTTGTTACCTCATGGTTTTGGTCTGCATCCACTCCCACAGCTTTCTGCACTCTGCTTTTGAGAGTGTATTTAATGTCTGAATTCCTTAGTAAAGAGTTTGCCATTGTGGAGGTCAAATAGATGAGGAAACTGGTGGCTAATTAATGGTTTTTACTTGCTTGGCTTCTTCATTTCTTAAATAACAGAAAATGTTCTTCATTCAATGACCAATTTACTTTCAAAGTTTTAAAATGTTAGAAAATACTGTGTGGGAATTGGAATTTAATCTTCCCAAAGGAGACGCTGGCCTTCAGTTTT
>NW_020955523.1:0-5028 GCF_003031625.1 Empidonax traillii
GCAGGGCACAGCTGAGTCCTTGGGCTCTGTGCAGGACAGGGGGAGAAATCTGCTGAAACAGGTATTCACAGCCAGTGTGGAATTGTTGAACCACAGATAGTGTGTTCGGATTTCCTAAAAATACATCCTTCAGTGTTGTCATTGATAGTCCATCAGGCTAGTTTATGCACTATTGTCTTTTTAAACCATGAAAAAAAAAGGGAGTTCTGAAATCAAGGGCATTTTGGAAGCTCCCTTAAGACTTTTCTACTTAGGAAAGCACCTAAGTTAACAGGGAGTTGTTAAACCAGTATTATGCAGAACTACTGCCAGTATTTCATTGAATTAATTTACTAGTATTTCAGTTAATTACAGACTAAATCTTTTCAGCCAATCCCCAACATAAAAAGTTTGACCACCTGCAGGAAAACTGCACAGGGAAGGGGAAGGAACGGGGTCCCTAGAGTGCTTTAGCAAACCTCCTCTGAAACTCCCAACAACCAAAGAAAAACCAAACAAAAATCACTTGTCAGAATAAATTTGTATTTTGGCTGTGCAGAGAAGAACGGCCAGGTCACTGACACAGGGCATATTCAACTTTTTGAGCCCTTCCCCTATCTCTTTCTCAAAAATCATGTTTCAAAATCTGTTCCTCAAATTATTCCGGTTCTGCTGGCATTAGGATGTATGAGTTTAATAGCTTGACAAAGGATCATGGGAACAGATAAGTACTCAAGCACGTCCACTATTGTGTTTTGTGTTTTTGGCAGTCCCTGTTGCCAAATAACCACTGAAGGAAGTGGCGCCTCTGACAATAATGCTTATGCCCCAGTGTTAATGAGTAGAGCAAAACACGTCAGCTTCAGAGTTTGCATTTTGATGGTCTTTACCACAAGGACGATCTGCTAAGATTTTGATAGCAGCATCCAGAGAGGAACTGAAAGGTTAGGTCTTATAATTTAAATTGAATGCATTCACGACAATGTCATGCATTTTAACCCTCTAAGGCAAGCAAATAAAAGAGGATGAAAAGACCTTCATCTTCAGCTGACCACTTCTTACCAAATCTTTAGTAACAAAGGCTGACTCAGGGAAGATGAGCTCACAGGTTAGAGCAAAATACGTAGAAATGCTCTGTTCTTACAACCACAGCTCTGGCACTACTGCTGCCATAGAGTGTCCAGAAAAAAACTTGGCAGAAGCTTGCACCCAGATCCATTCCTGCTACTCAGACCTCATATGCTTGTTGTCCTTCAGTAAGACCTTTAATAAAAAACTCAGCAGTCTTTTTTCACCCCTATGTTATATATAAAAAGAATACGTTATTTGGGAGAGGAAATAAGAACCAGACTGTAATTTTTTGTATAGAAGGTAGTTATCTACTGTGATTTATGTATTTCTCACAATAGATTTTAAAATAGGAAATAGTAAGGCAGAAAGGGGAGCAGCAAACAGCTCAGGAATGAGAATAAAGATCAGTAATATTCAGCTTGTTGTATTAGAAGCTGAGAAACATATAATCTTTTTCAGACAAGAATTATTTTGCAAAAATAAAAGTTTCTCTTCATGAGCAGTCTGTTTGATCAGCTCTGTCTCCTAAAAATTGCCATACCTCTTGGAAAATAGGGGTATTCCTTAAGATTTTTTAAAAATAAAACCCTCAAAAGGTGAACAACAGGGACAGGGGAATGAGACGAGGCCTGGAAAACCAGTAATTCCATAAAGTGATTATTAACTCACTATTCTTATCTTATAGTCTCATCCTTGTCACAATCCTTCAGTCTTAAGCAAATATCCAGGCACCTACATGCTGTTTTGGTATCTTCTGTACAACAGCTTTTAGTTGGTTTAGGTCCTACCAGCATCTCATTGTTTACAGATGGAAAAAGAAAGCAGGTTTTTGTCTACTGAAGGAGTCCATAAATCTCCTCTCTCTCTCTTTGGCTTCAAACACCTGGCTCTGCTTACTACCCCTACAACTAGCCCAAGGATGTCTCTTGGTCGTTCTCTCCCACACTATAAAACTTTCCTAATTTATCTCTCACCTGTCTCTCATAACTACTCCTTAATGGGTACCAGGTGGTTCCCCTGATAGCTGAGGCTGACTCTTCCTATCACAGATATTAACTCTTTCCTTACTTCACTTGACATCAACAGTCTATGGATCTGGGTGTGTTGTCCTGTGATGAGACCTAAAACAAGGTTGAGGAACTGGGAAGAGTCTTATGACCCCACAAACAAGACATTACTATCCTCTTTTTTTCTGCTTCAGATCAGAGTAGTGAACAGAGGAGTGGATTCAAAGGCATGAGACCTGCACTCTGTTGTCTGTTCTGCCGCTGAACTGTATGCAACACTATTATTAAGCAAGAACAAAACAGACAATTGAATATTTCCTGTTAGCCAAGGGTTTTATAGGAAAAGAAGAGCAACAAAGGCTGAAGAACTTTTTACCAGTGTACTTCTAATTAATTGCATTAACAGTCCAGGAACTCATCACTACTAAATCTGTGCTAGGTAAGTTGCTCCTGCCTCCAGACACCTGTGATACAAAAAGAGAGAACAAAAATCCTGAAGGGGATCAGATACATGATGGTGTTGGGACTAGTTGATTCCTTACACCACTCACTTAAAGAAAGCCAAGACTTCAACTTAAGAGCCTTGCACGCTCTCCACAACCAATGTAACTATCGATTGGCAACATCAAACACCCAAAAGATTGTTGATGTTTGAAAGTAGAAAGATGTTGAAGCCAAAAGTGTGGAAGTGCCTAGCTGAAAAAAAGATTCACTATGAACAAACGGTACAAATAGGCCTCAGTTAGGACTGGCACAGACATAACCAGAAACCTGCTTGCTGGCTGTGGGAAAGTACAGGGCAGCGATAACAGAAGGCAAGAATGTAAACATCTGTAACCTGTGGCAACAATAAGGAGGAGTTTTTGGAGAAAGACAATAATTTCATATCGCATACATAGCTGCACGTACCCAGTGGGAAGGGTGTTAATGATACATGTTTGGCTGGTGATTTACAGCATTTGACCAATGGTTTGAAGGTGTTCACACGCTGCAGGGCTCAAGGTATATAAGAGACTGGGTTATGTAAATAAAGTAGAACATTCTGCTTAAATCGTATTGGTTTGTGCGCGTTTATTCACCAGAAGCTCCTCCGCCAACACAAAAGAGCTGGAAAATAGAGAAAAAAAAAGAATTTTAGTGAAACTTATTCTTTTAAAGTTAGTCTGATTGCATGGCAGTAAAAAGCATCTTCTGAAAAAATAGAATCTTCTAGTAGAATGATTCTCATTTAACTGTCCAGTTTAATAAACTCTTAAGAAACTTTCATTGTGTCACTGGGCATCTCACTGCAGATATCAGTGGTAGAATTAAACTGAGAAAACACAGATGCCTGTGACCTGACCTAATCATTAAGATTCCTTTTTTAAAGAGCAATTCTAGACCATAATTCATCTCATTTGCAGCTAATGTCCAAAACTGGTGATATGAATCTTCTGTAGTCAGATGAACTGCATCCCATCCCATCCCATCTGCCAGGTGACAATCATCTTCAGTAATTTCTTTTTCATATTTGAATCAAACAAATGGTGTCTCCTGGCTGTGCCTTCTGAAGACCACACCTCATACAGTACCTTGGTGGTGTAGTACAAGGCTATAAAGAATTGGCTTGTGACTCTCAGAAATCTGCCTGTTGCACCAATGAGCACATGAAGGATACATTGTCAAAGGGGATATATGGCATACTGTCTTCTATCCTTCTTGTCTCTGCTTAGCTGCTTCTTCTATGGAAAAAAAGGGAAAGGTTTGATCAAATAAAACACTTATAAATTTAACTCCATTCTCACATAAATGAAATAAATTTCAATAAATCAGTGGTATGGGAACCACAACATATTCTGAATATTTTCATAATCCACAAAACCCCCCACCCCTAAGATAAGACCAAAAAGCATTATTTGTATTACAAAAACACAAAAGATTTGTTTTGTGTTCTTAATGAGATTCAAATGAAATGGAGATGTAATTTCTCTTTAGAAATTACAAAACCAGGTTTGTTTTTTTTTTTTTTTTTTTCAACTTCCGGCCATACTTAAATCTATTTGTAGGTACCAACACCTTTTATCAAAACTTTCTGGACTCCAGACTTGTGGGTAACTGTATACAGTCACCTGCTGCGTTCCTCTCAGCTTCCCTTTCCTTGTGAATTGAGAGTCAAATTAATTTTTTATTTTGATGTGCAGCTGACATGTCCAGGAAATAATTGATTTCAGTCACATCTGACCTTTGCCAGATTCAGCTGAATCCTTTCCCTGCTATGTTTCACCCTGTTTTGTATTTATGATGTTATAGTTAATTTTTATCCTCTGAAATCAAAATACAGGTTCCTCTTTCATGCTGTTTGCCAGGATGAGAAACATACCCATACTAAAAAAATTGGAGAGTTTTAAGAGAGGAGAAAAAGGAACTCTAAAAACAGAAACAGTCTAGTTAAAACATATAACCTGATACTGGTGCATGTGTACACGTATGTGTGGTGTGCTTTAGGAATGGGTTCCTAATTTTTACCAATATTATTCCTTTATATCTTTGTGTCTTTCTGTGTATTTAGCCAACACCCTTAGCTAGAATTTTATTTAGTGGCCTTGATGGAGAATATTTCTGTGACTGAGTCTTTAAGCTAGAGTTTTTTGCTTTGAGTTGGAGATTTTCACTGTTTTAGCTCAGTGTAGCACCTTGCATACAGTTTTGTTTTCTGTCTGATTGTGTTAAGAGAGATAAAGTCAATGTTCCCCTAGCTGTCTGCCATACTATTAGCTGTCTACATCTATTATTTACTGTTGTGTGCTGTGCTCCAGGTATACCGGTATTTTGTGTAGCAATGAAGATAGAGAGATGGAAGAACTCATCCTGGCCAGCTGGCTCACAAAGTTGCATGTTTCAAGTCACACATTACTTTGGAGTTGAATAAAGAAAAGGTTTAGTGGTTTCCATTAAAGCACAAGGTTAGAACTATGGCTGGTCTTCAGAGTTA
>NW_020955523.1:5276-9033 GCF_003031625.1 Empidonax traillii
CAGGTATACCGGTATTTTGTGTAGCAATGAAGATAGAGAGATGGAAGAACTCATCCTGGCCAGCTGGCTCACAAAGTTGCATGTTTCAAGTCACACATTACTTTGGAGTTGAATAAAGAAAAGGTTTAGTGGTTTCCATTAAAGCACAAGGTTAGAACTATGGCTGGTCTTCAGAGTTAATTGATTCCACAGAAAGCACAGAGCCACCTCACTGATCAGAGACCAAATGGCACAACATGAAAAAAAAAATTGCATAATGCATCTTAAATCATAATTCATTCTGAAATGACAATTGCTGTTTAACAAAACCATTTGCCTCCGTCTGCGGTTAAAGGAAGCTGGATTTATGTGTTCCTGTACAATCTCTACTAACGAGTCCCAGATATTTGTACCAAAAGAAAGCCCAGTGTACTAAAAAGAGGTAAAATACAAGGAGAATTTGGTTCACCAGTGGGAGTAGCTACCCACCTAGACTGCAATGTAAGTCATGCCTAATATTTAAACATGCAAATAAGGTTAAATATGTAGTAAAGTTTCTTTATACTTGGGTGCAATGCAATTATGTTGTACTCGATAATCCTTATGGGTCCTTTGCAACTTGAGCTATTCTACGATTTTTTATATTTTGCATTCAGTCCCAAGGCTGTTCAGTGTCATATATGTTTATTATGCCATTAATAAAGGGGACCCAGAAGAAATCATCGTATTTAGAAGAGTTGGGGAATAAAGGTTGGCTTTTCCTTTTGTATTTTGAAATGTTCTTTATTTTCACTAGAAAGCAAATTCTCAAAATGGACTTGTATGGCTCATAATTTACTGTATATTTATATGTGAACAAAAACATAGAAGCTACTCATTTTTCAGTTCAAAGGTAAAAAGTCAAGTGATGGACTTCTCCTAGTTGCTTGTCACAGAAGCTGGAGAAAACCATCACACTTACACCAGAAAGAAATGGATGAAGAAGGTATCACTCTCCAGATAGCTTTTGTGGTAATCCATGCTCTTCAGTGCTGCTTACCATTAAAGGATCTGTGTAGTTGTGAAATACCTACTCCACTGTGTCCTAAAATGTAACCAGCCATTGGACTGTGCTGTTTTGCAGACATAAAATCTCTGTTGTTTTGAGGTCTTTTCATATATGTGAACAAAAGAGAATTTTATGCTTAAAAGCTTACCGTTTAGAAGACATATTTGTTTTTCTTAGATGCAGGAAAAGTACATAAATATCTTTACTCTTCAGAATAATAGATATAATGAAAAGTAATAAACAATCTACAACATCATAAAGAATAATCTGTTTTCTATGTAAAATAAAGGAATTTGTACTTTCAGCCAGTTTCAAGAGCATAAATAACATTAGTGATCAGTCAGAGTAATTCATCAGTACAGATTTAACTGACAAAGTATGACAAAAAAAGAGGAAAACCAAGTATTTTTAAAAACTGACATCATTATAAGGTGCAGTTTAAAAAAGGAATCACTTGTCTTATACAGTAAAACTAAAATCAATATATTATAGCACCTGAATCTTACCTACCCTACTTTACTACTGAGAATTAAGGGAACAGTAAAACTACTGTCCAAAATAAGGGAAACAGGCAAGAAAAACTGAAAGAGGGTACATGTTTCTGACCTCTGATGAACGGGTAAAGCATAGTATGTGTGGTCTTATGAAATGCTGAACACCTCTCAGACCCAACAAAACCCTGCCTTTTATTTTTTGTGTGAGACTGTCTCCTACCAACAAAGGGCAAGATATATTAACCACTCACTCTATTTACCTATTAGGAAAGCGTAAGCTCCCCAACATGCAGTGCATTTCTTATCTGTTTAGTTGAGCAGCTGCTTTTATCCTCAATTCCCTGCCACAACAGTGGGACCAAGCGAAAGATCTTGTTGCCTTTTACCCTGGTGCAGTTGTTCCTGCTCATTCGTGCCTTTTGAGGAGCGAGCTCCAGGGTCACAGGCTGTCCTTCGGGAAGCTTTGTTTCCCGCACTCGCAATATTTACTTGAAGATGACAACTCCGTCCTTCCAACAGGATGTAAGTGATGTGGGAGTCACACAGTATGAAGTGCACTTGGTAATTGAAGCCAGTCCCACTTAGGGCTTTTAAAAGGATGCATGAAGCCTCACATTCAACTGAGTTGTCAATGCGGCACCAGTGAAGAGAAAGAAGACAGACTCTTGTGTTCTCTGTGGTCTGTGTCACTGGGTAGATGGGCTTCTGTGATTTGAAACAGCTGTAAATGTGATCTGAATACTGCAGAAGTCTGACTGTAGTTTCAGTCTCTGACTGGATTCTCTCTGCAGTCTTATATCAAGGTAAGATGGTGTGAAGCAGGAAAGGAATCCCAGGATAAAAATGAATGCAGAAAGAGAGGTCTAAATCTCAGCTGACAACTCTGATACATACCATGAGATGTCTTGTCACCTTTTTTTAGACTTCTGTGCAGGCAGTCTGTAACATTTTACACAGAGAAAATAGTTCTTCTTCTAGTGAAGATTCTTTTCTGAAAAAATAGTGTTGCTTTTAGTGCCACATGTACACATTTGGTGTGTCACCAACATGATGATTATTGTTCCAGTTATTGCCTTGCTGAAACCAATAGGTACTCAGACTAATTCAGTATTAAAGTAAAACCTTAGTTGCAACCTTACATTTCTGAGAAGACACTAAGTAGATAGAGGACAGGTTACATTTTTTGATTCACTCTGACTTTAACTCATCCATTGAAATGAGTAGCCCAATAGACCTGTTGTCAGGGCTTGACCTACCAACTCATTGAAGTCACTGTCCTCCATAAGCATATCACAGACACTTTCAGAAGAACACTCTGGTGTAAACCTGAGTCCAGTGGAACAGTGTCTCACAAAGGGATTTGGACAGATTTGAATTTGTATTCAAATTTGTATCCCTTGTATTCCGGGAGGAAATAGTTGGTGACTTACTGAATCATCTGGATCCTCACAAGTCTATGGGACCAGACGGGATCCATCCTAGGGTAATGAGGGAGCTGGCAGAAGAGCTCGCCAAGCCGCTCTCCATCATCTTCCAACAGTCCTGGCTCATGGGGGAGGTCCCATATGATTGGTAGTTGGCAAATATCACTCCAATCCATAAAAAAGGATGCAAGGCTGACCCTAGTAACTACAGACCTGTCAGCCTGACCTCAGTGCCTGGCAGAATTATGGAGCAGATCATCCTGTGTGCAATCACACAGCAGCTACAGGATGGACAAGGGATCAGACCCAGCCAACATGGGTTTAGGAAGGGCAGATCCTGTTTGACCAACCTGATCTCCTTTTACGATCAGGTGACCCACCTGGTGGATGAGGGAAAGGCTGTGGATGTAGTCTATCTGGACTTCAGCAAAGCCTTTGACACTGTCTCCCATAATATACTCCTGGAAAAGCTGGCAGCCCATGGCTTGGACAGGGGCACTCTGTGCTGGGTCAGGAACTGGCTCAAGGGCCGGGCCCAGAGAGTGCTGGTGAACGGGGCTGCATCCAGCTGGCGGCCGGTCACCAGTGGTGTCCTCCGGGGATCAGTGTTGGGCTCAGTTCTTTTTAACATCTTTATCGATGATTTAGATGAGGGGATTGAGTCCATCATCAGCAAATTTGCAGATGACACCAAGTTGGGAGGGAGTGTCAACCTGCCGGAAGGCAGGAGGGCTCTGCAGAGGGATCTGGATAGACTGGAGAGATGGGCTGACTCCAATGGGATGAAGTTCAACAAGGCCAAGTGCCGGGTC
>NW_020955523.1:9914-11764 GCF_003031625.1 Empidonax traillii
TTTAGGTTAGATGTTAGGAAGAAATTCTTTACGGAGAGGGTAATCAGGCATTGGAACGGCCTACCCAGAGAGGTGGTGGATTCACCATCCCTGGAGGTTTTTAAGCAGAGATTGGATGTGGCCCTTAGTGCCATGATATAGTAATTGGAGTTGGATCAGGGGTTGGACTTGATGATCTTGGAGGTCTTTCCAACTCAATCTATTCTATGGTTCTATGATTCTACTTGCTGAATTATAAGTAGTCCCATAGATAATTTATCTGTTAAAGGTAAACCTGAAAGAAAGAACTTTCATGGATCAGGTGCTACCTGTGGTAAAGACAAGAAGTCAGCTAAACTAATGCTTGCTCTGTGGCATCTCTGAAGTGTGGCATAGTGCTGATTAGTGGTTCTGCCAGCTGAGACAGAGGGACTGGGGAATGATAGGCAGGTTTCCATCCACTTCTTAGCTCACTCTACTTTTTGTAGCATATGTGCAACCTTCCACGTCTTCACTGCAGATCCAGAAGGCCCCAGGAGAGTCATCTAATGTGAAAGATCCATATTTCCTGATCCTCGGTAGTGACATGATCTAGGTCTTAATGCTTATAACAAAGGGATTCAGACAAACTGATCTGAAGCCATACTAAAAATGAAAGCTACATCTGCAGTGCAAATGTGTGCTTTTCACAAAGTATATTTCTTTCTATGATGAATAAAGGCTCAGAGAAACTTACAGAAAGGTTACAAAAAACCAAACACCCTTCCCTTTCTTACTCTCTCTGTTGTAATATCTAATTTCAATCAAACCTGCATCTGTCATTTTTCTGTGTTTTCTCTCTGTCTTTCATAGCAAGGAGATCATCTGTGACTTAGGTACATTGCAGTTATTTCTTCTCTCTCAGATTGCGTTTGTTTTAGTTAAATGGAAACCCATGCTCTGTCTAGTTTGCTGAGGCAGCTGCTCCCTTGTGATTGATAGTACTCAACTTTCATGTTTGCATACCTGTGGCTGATATCTCCCATCCTGCACGACTTCAAAGGGAGGCAGAGCGGACTGGCATCTTAATTCAAGGCTCATGTTGTCTGTGCTTGTCTGGGCCAGGAGCACAGCATTTGCTGAGTTTTCTTCCTGTCGCCGCATGTGTGCTGAGTGACCCTGGTCACTTGCACCCTCCCACATAGAGAAGGTTGCCTAATGTGGGGTGCATTCTTCAGCTTTCCTCTGCCGATGTCCACAAGATAAAGCCTGGTGCATGACAGTTTGTTGTTTTAGCTAAGCCTTTAGTGATGTGTAACACTTCTCTGGGAGGTGGGCTAATGTGGGGGTGAAGACCTGAGGTTTGTTCAAAGATTCAAGTCACATCACAATAATTGAGCCTGTCATGATGTGTACAAATCAGGCTGTGTTGTGATAGAAAGTGAATTGATCATTATTTGTGTGCTTAGATGCTGAGAAGAGATTTCCAGGAAATGTAAAGATCATCTTTTTGTTTACCTTATGGTAATGCCTCAGGCACAAGCTATGACTGAAATTTTATGCCAGGGGTGATGCAAACATGCAAAGAGTGAGCATCATGAAATACCCTAGAAACTAAGTAAACACCACAAAGAAGGTATGAAAGGAAGGAAAACATGCTCACATGCTGTTCTAGGAACATAGGATTGGAAAGGACCAACTCGGTCATTAAACTCAGTGCACCACTGGGCACTCATGCTTAGGGCATGGGCAACTAGATGTCTAGGTGTCCACAGACAACATCTACCTCAGAGAAAAGTTCAGCACATGGCCTGTGTGCCCAAATGTTTACCTAAATGGTGTGAGACCCAAGTTCCACCAAAGAGATTTAAGATAACCTTGTTTAATATTTC
>NW_020955523.1:12533-19593 GCF_003031625.1 Empidonax traillii
TCAGTGCACCACTGGGCACTCATGCTTAGGGCATGGGCAACTAGATGTCTAGGTGTCCACAGACAACATCTACCTCAGAGAAAAGTTCAGCACATGGCCTGTGTGCCCAAATGTTTACCTAAATGGTGTGAGACCCAAGTTCCACCAAAGAGATTTAAGATAACCTTGTTTAATATTTCAGGGAATCTTTTTAGGGAAGAAAAATCTCTAATGCCCTGTCTACTGAATGCAAGGTCCTGCACCCGAGTCAGGGAAAACCCCAATATCAATACAGGCTGGTTGGAAAATGGATTGAGAGCAGCCCCGGGGAGAAGGACTTGGGGGTATTGGTGGACAGGATGCTCAACATGAGCCAGCAATGTGCACTGGCAGCCCAGAAAGCCAAAAACATCCTGACCTACATCAGAAGTGTGGCCAACAGGTCAAGGGAGATGATTTTCCCCCTCTACTCTGCTCTTGTGAGACTTCACCTTCAGTACTGCATCCAGCTCTGGTGCTTCCAGCATAAAAGGGATGTGGACCTGGAGCGGGTCCTTTCCTATGAAAAGATCCCTTCCAACCCACATTAGTCTGTGATTCTATGCTGATGAGTAATCAACACTCTCTTTAGTGTAGTAGAGTCTCTTTAGATCAGTAACACACTCTCTTTTCTGGGCTTACTGCCTGGATGGTTCCCTTCACTCAAAAAGATGGTAGGGGTCAGGATGGGAGGTGGTGAGTGGAGAGCATCTCGAGCACTTTGAATCTCTGATCTCTGCCTTCTCCTTAAATTTAGGAGGTTTGTGAAATTTGAAAAGATTCCTCTCTTCTCTGCTGCAAGAGTCTCAGGGTTTTGGTCTCACAGCATCAGTTTTTGGCTAGGAAATCAATGAGGTTTGCCTAGTTGTGAGTGGAAATATTTTGACGTAAATTTTATCTTTTGTGTAATCTGTTTTTTTTGGTTGAAATTTTTAGGATGCAAAAGCTATATGGGAAAGGAAGCCCCTCTACCCTTAGCAATATCTTCACATCTGGCCCAGACCACAACTGATTAAAAATCTTTTTTGTCTTCTGATATCTTACACAATTTATGAGAGAAATACAGATGGAGTCACCTGAATTCCAGGTGGAGAAAGTTCTCAAAGATACACCTCACTGGTGAACCACCTCAAGGCTGACCACAGCAAAAAATAGAACTGCTTAGTCTGCCAGGAGTGTGGAGTCCTTCAGGGTTACTCTCAGAAAACTGTTCACTTGCCTTCTTGGTGACCTTACTGGACTTCTTCTGAGGTAAATATTTCTGGTTTCCAAGATTCTGTTCGTAAACATAAACTTCACTTTACATTTTGTAAAAATACAGAAGAAAACCCCCATATTCTGAGAAACTACAAAGGGAAACCAAGAGATCATGATACCAGAAGAAAAAACATAGCATCTCCACATGAATATTGGTCTTGGCAGTGCAGTGCAGTATCACTGATCTTTTTAAAATATCTAAAATCCCTGCTCCATCAGTATTATTACCTGCAGGGAAGGAGAGACAGAAGTTGTTCCTGGCATAGTTTGGAAAGAGAAACTGTCAGAAAAATCGTAATAGACAAAGCAGACTTTTTAAAATTGGGATAATCTGATCAATTTTATCCCTTTTACGTTAGAAGTGAAGTCCAAGCAAGTCACTTGCTTTACCTTCACACACAATGAAGGAAAAACAGGCATTTGCATATTGTGATTTATCCCATTGGTCCTAAACATGATTTACTATTGGGAAGGGCTTGTTTCTATCTCTTGAGTCAGGGTGGCTAATGCAGCCTGGATGGCCAGTTTTTAATTAGGTTAAGTATGACAAGATAAATTTTACCCTGGATGATTTTGAAGACTTCACATTTCTTCTTAACAGTGGCATTTAGCAATCAAACTAACTTGATGAAGTAGGCTGAGTTGCACAATAAGCAGTTTAGCATGGTGAAATGGACAGTCATTTATCTAGGTGTATAATCTTACTTATAAGAAGTGAACTTATGTCCTGCAAAGCAGTTATGCTGATATGGATTTCATGTTCCTGGTAGGTAGCGCATTAAACGTGAGTTCCTACAGAGACAAAAACACTTAGAAAATAAACATCAGTTTTAAATGTATATACAAATCAATGCCTTGAAAATGTAGCAGATAATAATATCTCTTTCTAAAATATTACTGAGACCATTACAGCTATCTGTTTCCAGCTCTGTTACCCTTCCTTCAGAAAGGATAAACAAAACCAAGAGAAGAAGTTAACAATGCTTACATTACTGAGTAACAAATAGTATGCTGTAAGACTTGGGTTTTTCTTTGAGTTTATTCAGAACATGATTAAAAGATTACTTCCTCACCTTCACTGAGAAGCAAGGAGGAAGATTAAACAATGGGAGAGGGGCAAAGTGAAACTCTGTAATAGCACAACATTTTTGTCAGTTAATTACCCACTTCTTCTGAGATCGTTTACTTGAGATGTGGCAGGTTCCCAGTGGCTGTTTTTCACTTAAGAGAGAGTTGATAGTGTGACAGAGGTATGAAAGGGACAGATCAGATCACTTTACAAATGCATGGAGATTGTTTTCCAGTCTAGCATTGGTATGTATTCATCTCTCCAGGAAAATAAGACTAATCAAATGGGTTCTAAACTTCTAAAAAATTTGGTAATTAAAGGCTTACTTCAGTCCTGAGATGTCTAAAGTTTTCTCACTTCTCTGTGCTGAGTTCTCAAGTCCCAGTGGAAACAACCTAACTGTAGAATTTTACTATTTCTGAAATGTGCTGTGGTACCACAGCATTGAGAAATCCTGTTGTTCAGCTATGCAGAAGGAAGATGCCAAACAGCATTCTTCCCATCCCCACTCTGCACCATCATCCAGACGTCTGCCTTGAAAAGTGTGCACATCTGGAGGAAGTCTCCTTTCCTGGGGAATTAAAGCATCTTGGTTTAGCATCAAAGCACAAATAATTGCATGCATGTATGTGTATATATAGATACACACTTGCATACACATATATGTGCATATGTCCGTACATGTATCAGTAGCTCCTCGCAGCAAACAGAAGACAATCAGCATCAGTTTCAGTCTTTGCATGTTCCTCAATTAGCTAAGGTAATGGCACTGTGAGGGATATATATTTTCATCATTTTAATCTACCCGTGATGCCTTGGAGTAAATATTTAAAAACAGAGAAAGGGACAGGGATTACTTCAATTCCTGGGTCCCTTTCTCAGCCAGTTTTTCAGAGATGCTTTTCAAAAAGATACATCTACCTCTTTGTTTGTAAAACTATGCCAGCATTGGCCATCTTAACTCATTTATCTAGCACACAATAATATTTTGTACAGTGTTTCTTAATAAAGAAACTATTATATAAATAATGCTAAATAAAACGCAAATCTGCACATCCCTTGAACTAAATAAAGGGAGATTAAGGAGAAGAGGAAAAAAGAAGTACAAAAGAAATAAAATAAGGAAAGTACAAAAAAGAAGTACAAAAGAAAAAGAGTGGATTATTTGCTGTAAATTTTAATTTTTGTTCGTTAGGGCCCGATTCAGTTCTCATGTGTATCAAATTCATCTGTATGACTTTGAGATATGGACCACAGATAAAACTTCCACAAATGTTATACTATGCTTTTCGTCCCTCATGGTAACAAGTTCCTTTCCAGTTTCTATCCTAAATTAACCTCACCAACAAAAATAGCCCAGCATGACATTTGTGAAGGTCAGTGACAGAAATTGCCTCTAAAGGGAAGGCTTGCGAGGTCGCCTGCATGTGGTGGACATCCTGAACAGGCACAAGGACAATGAATATGTAGCTCAGCTTCCCATGCACTTCATCAACTATTGTGTTAAACAAAATTAGCTGACAAAATGATTTCTCCAGCAGAACAATTAGAACACGCTGAATGATTAGAGAGACGTGAAAGGTGGAAAAGCATCTTTTCTTATTTTTTTCTCCTTCTAAGAGCAATTTCAAATGCAAGATGCTTTTTAAAACTCTTTTATCTGAAAAAAGGAAAGTGACAGCTTTCCTCTCCTCCCCCCGCCCCCCTCCATAACAACTCTTATGCTTGCTAGATGTCTGTTCCTTTATTATCAGCCAAGGACAGATAAGAGAAACATGTAACAGTCACAGTGATACTGGTGCTCACTTGGACTAATTGTTTATTTGAAGCACAGTGCAGAGTTCCTTCTATTAGTCTGAGCATCCATCCCATCCTGAAGTAAAATCCTGACCACTTACAAATGAGGAGATTAATTGGCTGTACAATTGTTTGCTGTTTCGGGACAATAGCAAGCATCATGATTCATTTAGTTATATGTTGATGGAACCATTAGACAAGGACTTCAGCCAAATTCTCCGACTGTGAAGAACTAATAGAAATTCTTTGTCCCTGAAGAATTGTCACAGGCAAAAATGTAGTCCTTGGCTTCCAAAAAGCCCTTCTGCTGAAAACATTTAGTAGTGTACAGGTATCCTTGGTCAAGGAAAGTACAAGATCAGGATGGTAAAATTTATCTGAAATTAATAAGAATCTACAAGCAGCTGTGTTGCCAGAAAATTCCACTTGTTTGCAAGGTTTTAGAAAGCTTGAGAATTTAAACATAGTTATTGCTGTGTTTTTTACTGCTTCCTGTTTAAGGGTAAGACAAGAAGTGGAAATTGCACAAAAATAGCTTCTTGGAAGTTGCTTCCATACCAGACTGAGTATGTTTTTACAGTATTTCCAGTCCCATTTTCCATATCAACAAGTTCTCATATCAACAAGTACTTGAACAGCATGTTGCTGATTAGAGCCACACCAGACATGTAAACCTTGGATCCACTCGCAAATGTGATTTTAGTGTTTGAAACTCAAAGTGTAACAACATGTTAAAAGCAACAGATGAGCAGAAGTCCTTGGAGGTATCAGGGTGGAAGATAAATTTTTTTTAACACAAAAAATGTTGCTCATTTAACCCTAGCCCTAAATATATGTGTTGATTTGTATTTTCTGAATGTTCATCTGGTTGCTGCAGAATGTTTTCTCCTGAAAAATAGTATTTTATTTCCAATTAATTATGTTTTAAAATATTTGCTTTTAAACTACAAACTTGGTAATATTGTCCTAGTTAATAGGTGTATAAAAGTGATTGATGAGATTTATATAAACCCCCAGAAACATCTGGCAAGATAATATAGGGGGAAAGTATATACAGAGATGTAGGAAATTAGTTGTCCTTTATGGCCTTTTTATATGTTCTTATGTTCACAATCATTAAACAGATAATCTGGCTTATACAGTCCATCCAAATCTCATTACACCTCTGGGAATCAAACAGGACTGACTCAAAAAGACCTGTCCATCCCACAGTATTATTTTCTTCACAGGGGCAAAATTCCCATTTGTCTATTTTTAAAGCAGTTTCCTCTATGCATCTGTTCGGGACACTGGGACAAACTTAATTCAAAGTAAATGGAAACCAAAGAAAAGTAGAAGGAAACACAACACCAACATGGTTTTGGTGACTACTGTATATATACAGTGGCATTCAATGTGGTAATAATACCCATGCAGCAGCCTTGTGCTAGAGCTAGCTGTCTGTACAATACTTTAATGGACCTGACCAAGCCCATTGTTGTCAAGTTTTTCTCTGCCCTCAAGTGCTCTTCTTTCCTTCTCTTTGTTCTTGCTCATTTTTATGCCTCCTCCACTGCAGCAAGATATTCAGGGGTTGAATTCCATGTCTGCTCTTCATGGTATTTGTGGTAAAAACCAAGTTTGGCAGCTGTCTTAATATTCAATAAGCTTGTTTTCTTTTTCTCCAGAGAGCCTGAGGTGTGGAGGAACCCCAAAAAAACCTAAATGCTTGAAATGAAATCTTTTGTCAGGCTGACTTTATTCAGCGTTTGTTTGTTCAGTTCTGATGCTCAACCAGGCATAATAATCACTAGGGTGACTTTGGAGGATTAAAGTCTTAAAGTCCAGTGGATTAGTACATTCAAACCTACATCTTTCAGCTGTCAGATAGAAGAAGGGTTGCTTCAGGAGTAGAATTTTTTTGTAAGCGCTTGCATGCAGAGAGCTCAATTTGTCAAAGTGTTGAGCAGCTCCCAAGAACTAACGAATTTATCTTCGAAGCTGCTGGGAGAAGTGGAGAAGGATTATCTCCAGTTTATAGTTGTAGAAGCAAAGCACAGACGGATTAAATTACTTGTTTCAGGTCACATGCAGGGCACTCCAGGCTGCAGGGCTACTTGCTGATTTGGAGCAGAAACAAAAGAAAGTGGTCCTATGAGCTTCTTCGTTAAGAAAGTGGCCCACTTTTTGCAATGTGGGGAAAACACCTTCCTTGTACTTTTGCCTACTGAAAGTTTTGAAAAGCTTTTGGTGAACTCCAGAGCCCCTGATCTCTCCATCAAGGTCTTTCAGAAATGGTGTTGATGTTAGTCATTAAAAACAGCAGAGAAAGACTTTGGCTTGGTGCCCTGGTGTAAAGGAGTACATCTTGGCTGACAGAGGTGAACTGGGCAATCCACCAAAAGGTTTGGATTACTACCTCTGCTCAGAAGTTTTCTTCAGCTAGACCTGTCAAGGGAAGGAATGTTATTTCACTGGTATAGACCAAAACCTCTGGGAAAATTAAGTTGGAGGAGTAAATGTCAGGTATTTTGCATGTCATTCGTGCATCAATTGTTTTTAGTGCTGGAAGTAATGCAGCAGAGGTAAAGTGCTAATTTAAAGTGTTTTCTATTCTTCCAACTGTTCTTATTATCAGTGACAGTCAAAATTATGTCCTTCCCACTTTTGATATAGTTAAAAGGACTGGTGATCATTCCGAGAGAGCCTTTGGAGTTCAGGCATCTATTTTCCATGCTGTTATTGTCTTGTGTTCTCGGAGGTGGTTGAAATTACTTCAAAATGTTTCAAAGATTTGGAATCTTTTTCTAGAGAAGAAGTGTGGGGGGAAGTGTGGGCACCAAATATACCTGCTGCAGATAGTTAAAAATAAGTTCTTTCAGACCTACACTCTTTAAAAAATTTAGTACATAATATGGGAGGGAAAAAAGGAAGGAAGGA